>NC_056739.1:612219172-612316672 GCF_019279795.1 Protopterus annectens
CCCAGAGACCAGACCTTATTTTGTAAGCTCCACAGGATCAGCAGCATTAGCAGAAAGGAATACCAGTAGATGCCATGGTGATAAAGGCTGCCACCAAAAAGAAACTTGCTGATGAAAGTTCTACTATCCATCCTCTTAATAGAGAGTCTAGGATGATGGATAGATTCAGGAAGTGTGTATATGCTTCATCGACCTTTGCACTAAGGTCCTTGAGTTACATGGCACATTTCATGAGACTTCAAGATCTGATAAAAGAACCATCAGATACTCTGACAGGAGCAGTAGCTGAAGGGGTTAGAGAAAAGGTAACTTCTCAGCTGGCAACCCTAGATTTTGTTTGCAACTCGTCCATGAGGCTTATTGCACACACAGCCGAAGGGACGACGAGGGCAGCAGGTTTGAGCATAGCTATTAGAAGACATGCCTGGATGTGCTTATGTGAATTTGTGGAGCCCTTTAAGTCTTCTTTTGTCAATGCTCCATTTGACAGAACATCCCTTTTTGGTCCCAAAGTTAAAGACACCCTGTCCAGATGTGAGAAAGATGGAAAGGCGCTTTCTGCTCTGGGCATACAGTTTTCCCCTCCTCAACAGTCTTACTCCTGGAACCAAAGAAGTGGGAAGCTATGGTTCAAAAAGTCCCAGGGACCTTTCCAGGACGCACTTGGCAATGACTTCCCTTGGGGTAGAGGGGGGAGTAACAATGAAAAACACCTTGCACGAGGCAGAGGTAGCCCGCAAAAATCAGCATTCCAGGGATTCTTTCCCTGCTAACTCTTATCAGTGCTCCTGAAAGGAGGCCCGATTGCTGTCCTCCGGAGGCAGTAAGGGGATGATAGCCCTACAACTACCTGCCTGTCTCAAGATAACAGACAACTGGATGCACAAGATCATAAACAGTTCAAAATCTGCTCGACAAAAGTCATCCAAGCAGTCTCACCAAACCATACAGGATCTGGAGTTTACTCAAGATTCTTTTTAGTGCCAAAGAAAACAGGGTATTGAAGACAGATTCTGGATCTCAGTCAGTTGAACAAACCAGTTCAACAAACTAAATTCTGGATGGTCACGATTGTCTATACTTCCGTTCTTGGAAAAAGATGATTGGATGTGCTCAGTAAATCTTCAGGATGCATATTACCATATAAAAATGGACAAGTGATTCAGAAGATTCCTGTGCTTCCAGCTGGGAGTCTGTCATTATTTCAGGACCTTGCCCTTTGATCTCACCACAGCCCCCAGAGTGTTCACCAAATGCACGGCAGTGGTAGCAGATCACTTCAGACTGCAAGGATTCTGTGCGTTTACATATCTAGATGACTGGCTCCTCACCGTTCTCACCAGGCATCTACTCTTAGAGGCAAGAGACTATGTTCTTCCAACTTGTTCCGCACTGGGAATCACTCTAAACAACAATTGCAATTCATAGGAGTGATGCTAAACACCAGCATCGTGTCTCTTCCCCCAGAAAGACTTCAAAGAATAAGATTGCAAGTCAGATTATTTACAGCAAAACGGTGACTGGAAGGCTGCTGCTACACACTCTAGGATTAATGTTAGCCTCCATCACTTTAGTTCCCCTTGCAAGATATCACATGCGGATTCTTCAGTGGCTCTTGGCGTCCCAATGGTTGTTACTGACTCAGCCAGTGTCCCATCTGGTATTAATTAATCACCAACTTGTGCAAGAGAGACCCGAGTTGGTGGTTTCACTCCAACAAACGTTTGTCAGGCAGACCCTTTGTTCCTCTTCAACCCCAAGTCATTGTGGCCACTGATGCATCCCAGATTGGGTGGGGGGCATTATATGGAAAAGACAGTCCAAGGCACTTGGTCCCAGCTAGAAGACAATTTACGCATCAATGTTCTAGAGATAAGGGCAGTGCTCTTAGCATTGTAGACATTCCAAGAAACCCTCCCCCTTGGAAATGATTGCGATTCAAACAGACATGTCAGTAGTCTGGTACATCAACAAGCAAGGGAGAACCAGATCATACCCTTTGTAGAGAAGCACTCAAGAGTATGGCAATGGGCAATTTCATCAGACCACTTTCTAACTACAACACATATTTCGAGGAGCTCCACTGTGTCTGTGGACAAATTGAGCAGGAACATCTTAGTGCCTCACGAGTGGTCTCTCAATCCATTGGCGGTAGAAAAGATATTCCACCACTGGGGCCAACCCTGGTGCAATCTCTTTGTATCCCCCCAAACAACAAGTGCAGCAGCTACTTCGTCCTAATCCCCCACCTGGGGGAGTCACCGACAGATTCTCTCCTTCACGATCGTCTCCCCAGTCTATTGTATGCCTTTCCCAGATTTCTCTCATATCCCAATTTCTAAAGAAAGCCAACAGGTCGAAGAACAAAATAATTCTCATTGCCCCATTCTGGCGTCATCGGGTGTGGTTTCCCTCCCTTTGGCTTTATCTAATTTGGAAACTTGGACACTGGACCCAGATCCAGATCCTTTGTCCCATCCAGATGGACTAGTTCATCTGAATCTTCAAAGTCTCAAGCTGCCTGCATGGATTCTCCAGTTCCATTTATTGCCAAGCATTCTACTCTCACTTCCCCAGTTCAAAGAACTGTGCTAGTGTCCCACAAATATTCGACTAGAAGGTTGTACTTCAGCAAGTGGCAAAAATTTTCAAAATGGGTTTCAGAGACTAATCTCGATCCATTTTCAGCACCAGTTGATAAGGTCTTGGAATTTTTAACATTGCTTTTTGAAAGGGGAGCATCTGCCTTGACCATACGAGTGCATCTAGCTGCAATCTCAGATTTTCATAATGGTTTGAATGACTCAACGTTAATGTCCCACAAACTTTATAAAGCGTTTCTAAAGGGAACTTTGATGTTTAGACCCCCGTCAAAGAGCCTTCTGCATCTTGGGACTTGACTCTGGTACTTCAGATCGCAAGTTGCAGAAGATTCAAATGGGGAACTAATTACAGACTGAAGTTTTTATCCTGGAAAACATTATTGCTGATAGCTATTACTTTTGCAAGGAGGTGATCTGAGCTACAAGCCTTATTTTGCAAACATCCATACCTTATTATCCACAATGACAGGGTTTCCTTACAAACAAATCCTTCCTTTCTACCAAAGATAGTGTCCAAAACCAATATCAGCTAGACTACTCAACTTGTAGTTTCAACCCCAACTTTTCAAACAAGGGTGAATATTCTCTGCATTCAGTAGATGTGCATAGACAATTGCATTTTTACCTTCACAGAACAAAGGAAATTAGCAAATCGGACCAGTTGTTTGTTTCTTTCTCTTGTGCCACCTTAGGAAAACTTGTTTCTAAAGTTACTATGTCTAAATGGCTTAAAGATTGTATAAGTTTCATTTAACAAAAAGTGCAACTACCAGGACCTGTCAAAGCACACTCAACAAGGGCAGTAGCCGCTTCTGCAGTCTTTCATTCCAGAGCTTCAATTGACATATGTGCAGTGGTTACTTTGGCATCTCTTTATACCTTTGTTACTCATTACAAACTGGATCTGGTCTCTATAGGATGAGTGCCATTTGGCTTGAGGGTGCTCAGGAATATTTTTCTGTGAAAACTCCCAGGATTTAGGTAGTTGGGGACTCTGTCCCACTGTCAAGGATAATGTGAAGACTGACAACATCAGATAAAGACTTATGTCTTTCCATAATGTTCCATCTGTGTTGTCGATAGTCACTTATCCTTGACATCCCCACCCTCCTTCCCCCCCTGCCCTTCAGCTCATTGGTGGAATGGATTTTTCCCAAAAGATTGGCTTTCCCTTTTAGGAATACATATATTGTCTAGTCTGTTACTTCCTGTCTGTCACTACTTTATGCAAACTCGATCAGAGGTAATCCTATGAGGAGCATTATAGGTAAAGCTTAGCTCATGGGTTTTGGAGGGAGTGAGCTGGAGTAACGACCGAGTAGGTTCCGATATACGGAACCGAACCCACTGTCAAGGATAAGTGAAGATCAACAACATAGATGTAATGTTATGGTAAGAAATTTTTTTGTAAAACAGAATTGGAAACAATTGCCCATCTTATAGCTGGTTGTTATATACTGATGGCAGGAGGACTGTATACTGAAAGGCATAATAATGTGGGGCAAGACTGTTGCACTGGGGATTGTGCAAATATTATAATAGAGTTAGCTGAGAAACACTGGAATCATGAGCCACAAAGCACCATGGAAAAATGATTAAGTTTATATCACATGGGAACATCCATTACCAGCAATTCAAAAATAGATATGAGAAAACCAGATATAGCAGTCCATGAAAAGACAAAAGTAGCATTAATCATTAAAAATTGCTATACCAGCGACTACAGTGTCTTGTGTAGAGAGAGACACAAAGTCATAAAATGCCAAGATTTGCAGGCAGAAAGGAGGGCAATGTGGAAGGATACTCAGACAGTTCCAGTAGCAGTAGGAGCAATGGGTCTTATAAAATAGAATTTACAGTCGTACTTAGATATGTTACTAATACATGTAACTCCATACGAATTGCAGAAGGAGTCAGTGTTGAGCTCATTGTAGGTGCTGCTAAGAGCACTTCTGGCTAACATCAAAGACTGAAACAATAATAATTTCATGAACTTTAAATCATACTTTGTCTTAGGAATGGGGTCTATTCCTGTCATGGTATTAGAAACCCAACAGACTTGGAGAATTAAAAAAAAAAAAAAAAAATCAAGAAAATGGGTTGGAAGGGCAACAGAAACACCATTTGGTAGAACTTTTTTTTTACTCTACAATTAGAATAGTGTCTGTGTGACTATATTAGTCAACAAATACTTCAACATTTAATGATGCTGAAACAGCAATATAAGCACTTCTGTGATATGCCATTCATTTTGGTTTATTTTTGTATTGACTTGCACAACTGAAAGATTTTAGTTCTGTGGAGCAGGATTTACGCAATCATGTTATGCTGCTGTGCAGCACAAAATTAACTTTCCAATCCCTTTGAACATTGAATCAATGGGCTTAAAACTACCTTACCTATTTTGGAAAGCAAGGCCAGTGTACCTGAAATGTACACTTTCTGCCATGATTATAGAGTAACTAGATTTGTTTTGATATATATATATATATATATATATACACACACACATATACATGAAGTGTGCCAGGTAATTCAGCACTGTCAATGTAAAATGGCTGAGGCATACATGTGGTTCCCATGCCTGTCTAAAACCTGAGACTCCTTGTTTGGGGGGGGGGGGGGTGAACAGTGGAGCTCTGTTCGATGAGCTTCTTCTTGGTGGCTGCTACACCACAAATGGCATCAATCAGGACACCTTTACTCCAAAAGGGGCAATCCTTAGGGGAACTAAGATATTTGTTCCTGCATTCGGGAATTGGCTCCATGATGTCAGGCTCCTTCCAATCCCAGCAGGTGATAAGGTCAATGAGCTGGTCCTCTGAGGGGGGAGGGTCAAACAGGATGTAGCTGGTCCCATTCCGAATGCCTCCAGGAGCACTGACTCATCCAAGGAAGGGGATTCGGAGTACCAGCCACCCTTTTGCTTCAGAATTTCTAAGATATCCTCGAAGGAAAAAGCATTGGGTGGAGATCAGGAGGGACTTCCCCTTCACCAAAATCAGTGTCTTCTGTCAACTACAAAGGGAAGTCCAGGTGTGTCCTCTTGCACCAGCGCTTCTGATGAACCTCCTCCAAGGGGTTCTTGGGGGAAGACTCAGAAGACAGGGGGACTCCTTGCCGAGGGGTAGCCTAGAAGCCCTCTGGGAGGGGCTGACCATGGATCGAACTGATGGGAGCAAAGCTCTGATCTGCAGGGGACTGGATAGGGCCTGGCAGAAGAGAGACCATATCTTGAGGTGTAGAGAATGCTCTCTTCCACCTGTAATGCTGAAGATTCCGAGAGAACCTGCCCCTCCACCCCATGAGCCGAAGCTGCCAAGGGAGAGAAGGATGCGATCATCCCAGATCTGAGACCTCCAGAAGGCATTTGCCCTGAGCTGTCGAAGGCTGAGGTCCCCAGGGTAAGAGACTGCTCTGAAAAGGTCTGAGCCAACACCAACCCGGAGGACCCGGTGCCAACGTCTTGGATCCTGGACTCCCTCCTCTCCAATGGAATCAGGACAGAACCAGTCAGGGACACTGTCGGAGTCAAGGAAAGGGATATTATGAGCTCCAATGCCAGTCCACTCAGGAGTCTCAGGCCCTACAACTCCAAAGCAGAAGATCGGATTAGAAGAAGAGGAGGCTGCGATATTGGGGTTGGAATTCTCACAGATCCAGCATGGGTTGGAGAAGGCAAGATCCCCAGCTGGATCTGAGCTTTGAGAAAACTCATCATCCAATCCATATCACAGTGGTACAAGCCAAAAGGATCTGGAAGAAACAGAGGAATGGGTCGACCTAACCATCGACGTGCTGCACCGGATGGTTGAACAAATGCTGGAAATTTACTCAGTCATGGGAGTATGGTTCCGGGACCTCTGATCTGGCTAGGTTTGAAACAGAGTCCACTCCAGAGAAGAGCTGTGGATCCATATGTTCTCCACTGGCTCTGCCTGTTTGAACCCAAGGTCTGAGGGTCTGGCAGAGTGGCTGGCTTGGCCGACAGCTCCACTGGATCCGAGGGCGCCCTCAGACCCGGAGGGAGGCGGGATCAGAGGATGACGGATCCAACAACCTCCTGTGCTTCTTGGTAGCCGAAGCCATTGTCCCTGGAGTAACAGAGGGTGTACACTTTTTCAGGACAGGGTTCTGGGCTCCAGAAGTCGGGAGAAGCCCTCTCAAAATAAGTTTATTGTGCAAGTCTCCAAGGGACTGGGGATTGAAGGCCAAGCAGATATTGCACAGCATCTCCAAGTGCCCTGGACCCATGCAGTACACACACCTCTTGTGGGCATCCACCTCTTGAAGCCAGAGGGTTTGTCAAGCTTGTCAGACACTAAATAGCACACGCACACAAGCACAACACACACTAAGGTATGCACTACTAACTACAACTAAAAGATACAGGGACAGTTTTTTTTTATTTTTAGCGAAAGAGAAAGACAGAATGAGAAAGAGAAACAGGGAATAGAAGGGAGAGACAGAAGGCAGGAAAGGACCCTAACGCCAGCGAAAACTCAAATGACAGGAAAAAAATACCTTAAAAGGGAGTGGAGGTTAAAGCTACACATACAAAAAGACTATAGATTAACAGAGAAAAAAGAGCTAATAAAATTACAGAAACAAAGGAAATTTTTCGCGTAGATGAAAGGAGGCTCGGAATCACATCTGTGCTGGAAGGTGGCAAACTAGATCGGAGGGCTTGAAGAGAAGTGAGGCATTACGGGAGAGGGAGGAGTTTGAGGTTCGGATTGTATGTCTGAAAGAAATGGCAGAGTCAGATCCAAGGACAGATTTGAAGACCCATTCGTGATGCATAATGAAGTGGACAACATCAGATGCATTTTTTAACAACTTTTTTAATTTTGTATATCATAACATTCAACCTTTAGTTTTATCTGTTGTATTTAGCAATGTAAGAGAATTAGAAGTTATTTTCAGATGAAGAAACAGTGACATCACTGACCATATTCTGGCATACCATAGTGATTTTTCAATGTAATTCTGCTGTAAAATGTGTAACATTTCATCATATTTTGTGGTTAGTATGCTTTCCCGCTATTACTTCAAGTAATGTACTAGCATTTTACTTTAGCATTATCAGTTTCTAAAGCTATTTTTTCTGTGCATACATTAGCAATGATCATTAAAAATAAAATGAAGTTAATAGTGCTGATTAAGGTAGTCAACCAATATGCATCCAAGGTAGCAAGAAGATCCCTCTGTTACTCAGTTTATAAGTAAGGTCATGGTAATTAGGTCCAGAGGTGTCATCATACTACTTGACTATCATCACAGCCATCATAGAGTATAATGCTCCCTTTGATATGTGCCAGACCAGACACACTCAGCAACTGGAAAACCCACAATGGCTCCTCACAAAAAGAATGCAGGGACTAAAAGTATTCCACGCTGAAAGCTTGAAAAGCCATGTTTCTTTACTCAGGATTATACACATTACTGAAAAGTAATCGTTGCCCAGAGTATAAGGCACCCCTGGATCCTGTTTTGATGAACTTTTTGCACATCTGCAAAACAAACCGCTTCAAAACTACAAGATCAAAGGACCTAAATTTTGCTTGCGACATAACTAGGACATGTTGGAAAGAATTCCCATTTCCTGAAACAGGTTCCCCATCCATGTGAAGCAGAGTTCCTCCCTAACCCTATTTAAGAGGAACTTGGACCAATGAATGGATAATTGGAAATTCACACCTGGTCTGGCACATATATCTCTGATGGACAGAGGCAGTCAGTAAATCACCCTACATAAATCAAATCCGAGAGTCATAACTGGGTTGTATGGCTGGTCTTATAAGGGCCCTATTGGTCTCTAGCCTAGTATAAAATTATGAACCTATAAACCTAGGTTATCATCTGTTAAGTGAAAGTTTTGCATCTTTTCTTATCTGATATGTCTTTTTTAGTTTCTTTCTTTGAAAGCATTGCTTCCTAAAGCCCATCATTTCCACACACATCGGCAATGTCTGGGAGAAAAGACGGAGCAACTGCTTTTCATGGGTCTATATTATAACATTGAAGTCTTAAAACTTAGAATGTTATAATATCGAACCCTATGCACCGAACGCTAAAAATAGTGAAGCTGCAGAATATCGAATACTTTCCTAAGGAAAGTATTCGGTGGGCCATTTCTGTAGCTTCGCTATTTCCTCCACTGTGGAGCAAAGGTTACGGACTGGGTTAAGGCAAGTGCGTGAACAGATCAGGTTAAGGGAAGTGAGCGAGCGATAGGGACCTTAGGGTTAGGGAGCGGATAAGGCGAGTGTGTGATAGGGACCTTAGGGTTAGGCAGCGGGTGAATGTGCGATAGAGACTTTAGGGAGCAGGTAAAGTGAGTGTGTGGTAGTTACGGACCTTAGGGTTAGGGTTGGGTTAAGGCAAGTGGATAGCTAGTAGTGCATGTATGGTTTAGTGTAGGGTTTTGTGAAGTGCATGTGTGTGGATTATTTATTTTGGTGTGCTTGTGTTGTGTGTGTATGTTTGTTGGAACAGCGAAATTTTTCCCTGGGAAAAAATTCACTATTCTGAGTGTTCGATGTTGTAGTCTTTCAATCTAAACGGTTCGACATTATAGCATTCGAAGTTTTAAGACGAAAATGTTATAATATAGACCCCTTTTCATTACACCATACTTTTTACTCATTTGCTGCTTTTTTCTTCAGTTCATTTTTTTCATGTTAATTTCCAAGTTATGAACAAAACAAACTGAGGTGATAAGTCATTTTATGGGTGCCATTTTTAATTAAAAACTTGAGAAAATCTTTTATCTAAAGACTTCTGCTATGAGCAAATTTAAAAGTTTGGTTAAATATAGATGGTTCTCTCATTATTTTAGAAAGCACATACCCTGTGCAGTCCAAGTATTTTAAAACTGCACATCAAAATCCCTGGTGAGAGCAGTTCAAGAACCAACCACACACAATGAAGCCATATATAATCAAGCAGACACTACTCAAAACTTTATGAAAATACGCACATACAAATATTATAGTGTCAGTGGCTTAACAGGCAGCATACTTGTCTCTGATGCTAGAAGATCAGGCAGAAGGCTATGGGTCCTATTCTCAACCCCAGGTTCTTGGATTCAATTTTCCATTACTGACACTGTGGTGCAGCATAACGGGGTGCTGCACTCCTAAGTGTGCCATCCTTGGGTTGAGATGTTAAACTGAGGCCCCATCTGCCTGAGTTGGTGGTAGCTGAAGTGATGTAAAAGATACCATGGCATTAATCAAATAGAGTAAGCAAATTTTCTCCACTGTCCTGGCCAAATTTCTCCAAGTCTGTAAGAAAATCACCTAAGGTCTGCCATGAAGCCGCCACTGGCCTAGTAGAACTAACCTGATCAACAAAAGAATGGATAGATTAGAGCAGACAGACAGATACATTTGTGTTTGCAGAAAAAAACAAAACGGTATGTGGAAGAAGGCTCGATATTAATAACAGTGCAAATATCCAAACAAAACAAAATAAACCAGCCGTACAGCACGGAACACAAAACTTATTGATAAAAAGAGTAAGTGCTTTTGTGCTATAGTACCGCTTCTTCAGACTACATAAATACTAAACAAACTCATATTTAAACTACCATTAGCCTATCAGCTCAACAGCTTACATCAATTAACAATCAGCACTCTTAAAAAGGCATGTATACTCACGCCATCAAATACTATCCTAACACGCATGCAATACAAATACTAAAAACATACATATTTTTATTTTTTTGTAGCATATATATATATATATATATATATACACACACACACACACACATACATACATACATACTATGTTTAAGTATGTAATTGATTTGTTTTATTTGGATATTTGAACTTTTGCTAATATCGAGCCTTCTTCCACATATCCCGTTTTGTTTTTTTCTTCTGATATTTGGCTGTGGCTCCGTTGTGGAGTATGGCTGAAGGACGGAATATAGAGCTGGACTACAATCCAGCTAGCAGGTCTACAACATTACAATTTGATTGTCTGAATAGAATTTTAAGTAATGCCTCTAACCCTTTTTTTGATTCAGTAATGGGACTGAGTGATCTAAATAGGCCATTGAATGAAGATGTGCAGAATTCCTTTAATAGACAAGTGAGGGAGCTGGAGAATAAATTGTATAACTTCAAATCGGCTTCACCTTGTAGCTGCACTACATCATAATGTAGTTCCCAGGAGGCTAAGAGTTTTGAATATGCCCACCAATGGGAACTCTTATCCGGAACTCTTACAACAATGGCAGGCACTTAACCTGAAGTTAATAAGCATGGATTATATGAAATTGTTGATTGATTTTTTCCTACCACAGGAAAAGGAATTGGTTACTGAAATCAGGGACCTGCAAGTGAATATTTGTACCAGCTTCCCAATGGAGGTGATTGGTGATCAGCTAGATATTCTACATGATGTTATTGTGAACATTGAAAGGAGGCTATGTGCAACTAAAACAAAAACTCTCAAGAGACTATAATAATTTTAAAACTGGTACCGTTTTTCCTGGCCCAAAGAACAAGGGGATCGCGTAGCAATCAATGAAGTACAAGTACCTCCAGTATCAGGAACAGAAGTGTCTGTTGCCTTAGAAACGGGATGTCATCAGCTTCTGTAGCAGTGCCTGATGGGGCTTCAGGAGTGTCAGGAATGAGTGTGGCAGTTGCTTCAACTTCTTTATCAGAAACAATGAATATAGCCACAAATACAGTTTCTGAAGCGAGTCCAGTCCCTTTTTCCTTCAATGGGCCAATTCCAATAAAAATGAAAGAGAGGTCGAGGAGCAGAACCAGGAAAGGGTGCATTCAGCACATTCACAGCACGGAGGAGACATGTATGGGAACGTGACTCAGGGACAAACTGAAAATAACCTTGTTTTGAATTTATCTTCTTTTGCTTTGACATCTGCACAGATTTCTTTGCTGAATAAAGGATTATCCTTTGTTCCAGCGAGAAGATCAGATAAGGTTGATGTTTTGACTGATCTGAGGTTGTTTTGTGGAAATGTAACATTGAAGACAATTTTTCAGACTTCTACAACTTCTGTAATAGAATTCAAGAAATCTAGCATATGTACATAAAAATCATCCTACTGTAGATACTTTTTTACTGGTCTGTGAAACAAATACGAGATGCATATGAAGGCTGTAGTACAACTTTTTATAATTTGAGTAAATTTGAGTTTGAGGCCTTAAATGAACTTAAGACAATGACTTCTAGAGAGAGTCGGCCAGCAGATAAAGGCGGCTGGATTGTAGTCATGGACAAAGACTTTTACTATCGACAGATGTCTGGGCATTTAAATACTACTGTATATCTGTGTATTTATTGCAGCTTTTTACAGGGTGTGATGGAGAAAATATCATTTTTAGTTTTTGATATGTTTATGACAGGACTAATTACAGAAGATTGTTTAAACATTTTAATGTGGAATATCCCACAGTCCCTATAGTGTACGGGTTACCTAAAGATATGGTTAGTCCACCTATGAAACAAATTGTCTCGAGTATTGGTTGAATGGCTGAACCTCTGTGTAGAAAAAAAACTCTACACCCTTGCCTTAGATACAATTTGCACTGTATGAAAGATATGAAAACTTTTCTAAATCAGTTATACGTAACTGTTTTCATTGTTGATAGAGATTATATCTTTGTAACAATGGATATTGAATCACTGTTCACAGTGATTACTTATGCGTGGGGTATTGATAGTGTTAAATAAATTTTGGTTACTAGACAGGGTTTTCTTACTGATAAGGTTAATTTAGTAAGTACGTTGTTAGAGATTATATTGGAAAACGTCTGTTTTTAGGGATGAGTTTCATCTTCAGAAGGTTGGCGTGGCTATGGGCACAGCATGTGCCAATAGGTACCCCAGCTTAGCCTTGGCACACTGGGTGTAAATGTATGTTTTGAACATGCACTTGGGACAGATTATTTGGTTTATCTGTTTTGCGGATGATATTTTCCTTTTATGGGGTGGTTTTAGTGAGTCTGACTTTGTTAGATATTTGCACACTATGACTTCTTTTTTAAGGTTTATATGTCAGCATTCGAAGGATGAGATAGGCTACTTGGATTTTAACATTACTAGATCTGATTTAATGTCACTTAAAATTGGTCTGTTCAGGAAACAGAGTAGGAAGAATAAACTCCTACATAAAAATAGTATGCATCCAAGACGTGTCTAGAAATGTTATTAGAGGGCAGACTGAGGGTGATGGGACTATATAATGACGATGGATAGTTAACATCAGCCCTGGAAACATTAAAGAATGATTTTTTGGCAGGAGGTTATTCTCAGAAGGAAATGGATGCCAATTTCCGACACAGTTTGCTAGAGAGAGATACTAAAGGTAAACCGTATTTCTCAGAATACTAATGCTACCTGTAGTAATGACCCTGTCTGACTGGATGACAGGATTAGGGTTCCATTGACATTTTCTAGTGATGTTAACATCTATTGTCAGATTATTAGGAACAACTGGCAAATATTAAAGGTGTCTGATGAACTTAAGGGAATAGTAGGTGATACTCAATTTTTCTTTTAAGAACAATCTATCCCTTAAAAGACAGTTATGTTGCAAGTCATCTTGCCCTAAATCTGTAGTTGACTCACAAAGACACAGTACCTATCCATGCAGAAGTTGTTCGACATGCAAGTATATTCATGCAGGTTGTAGTTACACTCACACAGGCATAGGTGTATTTATTAAATGCGACTTCTATGCTGACTGTAAAATGAAAAATTTAATATATCTTGGTTATTATAGTTACTGCCCAGTGTCTTATATCAGGAAGACTAATCGTTTGTTAAGAAAGCATATTATGGAACATTTAAGGGACATAAGGAATTCGAAAGAGAGTAATGCTCTAGTGAAACATGTGAGGGATGAAGGCTCACAAAATATGTTTAGGTAAGAATAAAACTGAGACAGCAGAACAGAGGTGGATTATTCATTTTGAGGCATATAGACCACCTGGTATTAATGATGCTGTGACTGAAGCCTTTTTTGCGTGCACGTAAATTACCACACTGAAATTGATTAATGTTTACTTTTATTTTTTGTAGCATGTATATACTTATGTTTAAGTGTGATTTTTAGTGTGTGTGTGTTAGGCTAACATTTGGAGTATACATACCTTTTTAAGAGTGCTGATAGTTAATTGATGCAAGCAGCTGAGCTGATAGGCTAATGGTAGTTTAACTACGAGTTTAAGTATTCATGTAGTCTGAAGAAGCTGTACTATATTGTGAAAGCACTTACATTTTTTATCAATAAATTGGGTCCTGTGCTGTATGGCTCAATTGTTTGTATTTGTACAGTTTTGTTTGCACCCAAACATCCTTGCTACTCATACATACTAACATGAGGTAACAAAAACATGAAGGGAAACAATGAACTCTTCCCTTCTGTGCTTAACCCAGTTTGGCAAAAACAAACATGCTACAGAATTCAGTGACTGAGACTTGTAATCACCAGAAATGCTTATTAAAAGAATTCAGTTAGTGGGAGACGATGAGCAGATCTGCAATTAGGTATTAGATTCCATACAAAACATTGCTTTGTAATATGGTTTACCACTTAACACGCAGAAAGAGACAAATTAGAAATAATGCCTAATCTGTAGTTCTTAAGAGAGTCAGAGGCACAGTACAGGAAAACAGCAAAACTGGTTCATCCCTTAATTTTATAAAACTGGAGTAAATCACTTGCATGTGTACTATTTTGTAACACTGGTGTACATTACTGATACTTGTACTATTTATAACATCAGTATATAGGACTGATATTTCTATTTTGTGACACTGGTGTGCATTAATGATGCATGCTATTTTTATAAGCCTGGTGCACATTACAGGTGAGTGTATAATTTAAAATACTGGTCCACATTACGGATGTGTACTATTTTATAACACCAGTGTACATCACTGATATACATACTATTTTATAACACCATTGTACATCACTGATGTATGTACCATGTTGTAGTATTGGTGTAAATCACTTATAGGTACTTTATTCTATATCACTGGTATACTTCATTGATATATGTACTATATACTATACTACTGGTATAGTGTGTACATCACTGATGTGTTTTGTGTAATACTAGTATACATCAATATTTTTACTATTTTGTAATCCTGGTGCACATCACTGACACAAGCTATTTTATAACTCTGGTGCTCATTACAGATATTTATACTATTTTATAAAACTGGTGAACATCACTAGTACATGTTCTGTTTTGTACCACTAGTGAAACACTAATGTGTACTATTTTGTACCAGTGGTATACATCACTAATGTGTATTATTTTATAACACTAGCGCACATCACTGATGTGTACTATTTTATAACACTGGCGTGCATCACAGACACGTACTATTTTATAACAGTGGTACACATCACTGATATGCGGAGTATCTCATACTACTGGGGAGTATTACTAATGTGTACTGTTTTATAACACTGGTACACATTGCTGATATGTCTATTTTAGAACATCACCACTAATGTGTACTGTTTTAGAAAACTTATACACATTACTGGTATGTGTACTACATATAATACTAGGAGAACCCCATTGTTTTGTTGAAATTTTGGAATCATGAATAGCAAATGATTGTGCAGGAAAGACCACTGCACAAAACATTTTTTTTCAAACACCTTTATTGAATTATCACTTGTGACCTAGGTAAATTTACATTTGTATAAAAGTAATCACACTATAATTAAACTTATTTCACATATATTGCTATATATCATAACCTAAGCAACATTACATAAAAAAAGGCAGGAATTGAATAGTTTAACAAAGAAACATCTTCATTAAACCATCACTTACTACATAGGCGATCATATATTTATATAAATGAACAATCCTAGTTGCAAGCATTTTACATCACAAACCATACTGACACTCCCAGTTGCAAACATTATACATCACTTATAATCTACCCAATCTTTTTCAAATATTAACATAGGATTTTTACGCCTTGCCGCCTTTTAAACTTCATTCCTCCCTTGTATGTATTGTTCCTACAATTCTCATTTTTTCCCCAAGTAGTTTGCTCTTACCCCTTTTCTAAAGATCTCACTATCAGTTGTTTTATCTCTGTTACTGTATTCACTACTTCTAGTATAGTTGGTTTACATTTTGATTTCCATTTTCTAGTAATTGCTTTTATGGCAGCCACCATTAGACATAAGACCTTACCATGCCTAGGCAATTCCGATTTTGTATCATAGTTCAGAAAAATCTCCCTCGTCAGACCAATCTGCCCACCCAGCATCTCCAACAGTGCATCCCATAAGGAATCCTTAAAGTCTACCAATTCACAGCACTCGCACAGAAAATACATTTCCAATTACCTCTTCCTTCCCCATCATACCTCCAACATTTGCTGTCTGCCTGAGGAAAGACACTCTGGAGTCTGCTTGGGGTATAGAAATATCTATGCAAACATTTCCAGGCAAAAATCCTAAATCTTCTAGATTTTGTTGCATATTTGGGAGACAAAAATATCCTCCCATTGCTTCTTTATGACTTGCTTATCCAATCTCTCTTACCAATCCTTTCTAACCTCCTCTGATTGATTCTTATAGTTATTGCACAGTATTTTATATGCCCTGCTAATTATTCCTTTTTTAATGGTAGCTTCTGTTCTAGATTCTACTAAACTCTACCAGTACGGGTCTTTTGTTTAGGACCCCCCCTGCCATTTCTTTATCTTTGCCTGTACTCTGATATCAATCCCCGACAGGGAAGGAAACCTCTAACCTACAGTCCAAATGAATTCTTCTCATTCTATCATCTTTCCCTCTCTAGTTATTTGCTCCCATTACCTTGCCAGTTTTCTCCAATAAATTCCAGCTCCCTATTGTCTATATCTCTAACTATCAGCAGAATCTCCACTCTCCAATCCCGTGTTGGCTTAGTTCTTACAATACTTTCTGCTACTTTATGGACATATCCTTTTTGATTATTGTTATTCTCCTTAAAGGCCTGCATCCAAAAATCTCAGCCTCTCCTTGTTTCTTGAGCTTCCCCGTTTCATCAGCCATTTCCACTTTGAAATAGTTTTCCTGCTTGTTCTATGTCTTAACTGTGTAGCTCTGAAATATCCCTTCAAATTCAGTAAACCTAATCCGCCCTGTTCTACCGGAAGAATCAGCTTATCCCACTTGACTCTTGCCATCTTCCCCTCCCAGATAAAGTCCCTCAGCTCTTTATTAATTGCTATCCACATCATCTGTAGCTGATAAAAATATGCCTGACCTGTGTATAAGACTAATGTTGTTTGCCTTTTCGGCTTTCCCCGGTTAGGGGATTGCCACAGCGGAACTCCGGTCCACTAATGATTGGCAGTAGATTTTTATGGTGCCGAGTTGCCAGCCCACTGCCCAACCTTCAGTGAAGGCATGCCCATTCACGCATGTCTTTACAGCTTTTCCCGGTTAGGGGGTTGCCACAGCGGAACTCCGGTCCGCTAATGATTGGCAGTAGATTTTTATGGTGCCGAGTTATCAGCCTGCCGCCCAACCTTCAGTGAAGGCATGCCCATTCATGCATGTCTTTCGGGGGCCACTTGACAGTAGGGAGGACATGCAGACTCCACACAGAAGGCACTCCAGCTGAGAATCGAACAGAAGAACCTCTTGCTGTGAGGCAACAACACTACCGCTGTACCACCGCGCCTTAGACTAAAGAGACTAAAAACATTTTAACTGCTTGTATCTTATTATCCATATAATAAAGCTTCCATTCTTTCAGTTTTTGTATTATCTTTTGTTTAGTCTCTTCCCACATGTCCTTAGCTGCCACACTAGAATAATTTTAACTCCTAAATACTTCATTTTATCATGTATCCATAAATATGGATATTCCTGAACCAAGTTGTGTGTAGGTACATAATTTACCGCTATTGTCTTTGTTTTAGCTTCATTAATTTTGTATCCCGAAAAGATCTGAAACTGTCTCAGAATGTTCCACAACACTAATGTCTCTTTCTGGTTTTGTCAGGTATAAAATATCTGCAAATACAGCCATCTTTCCTTGACTACCATACCCAATTACATCATTGAATTTGAGTATTTTCTTTTCTTTGCCAATGCTTCTAAATATAATGTGAATAATAAAGGGGAAAGAGGACACCCCTGCCTGGTTCCTCTGCTCAAGCAGAAATTATCAGAGAGGGTCCCACCCACTTTAATTTTCGCCTCTGATCCCTCATATATCCTTCTAATCAACAGTATATTTTTTTCAGGAATTGCAAATGCTTCCATTGCCCTGCTCAGAAAAGTCCTAGCTTAGACTGTCAAATGCTTTCTCTACATCAAGACCCAACAACAATGGTATTTTCTTACATTCTGCTTCTCTCTGGATCATCAAGGTTCTGTTAATTTTGTCAAATGTTTGCCTCCCCTCCACAAAACCACATTGATCCATATCTAATCAGTTTTGGCATTACTTTTGCCATTCTTTTAGCCATTATAGACGAACAGACCATAGCACAAAACACTGACCAATGTTAATACAGGAAATGGCTGAGTAGACTGTAGAACAGTGAGAATCAGTGAATTTGTCCTTTCTCCACTGAAGTGTGATCTTGGACTTAGTGTATATAATTAAGAAGGGGATGTTGGGGAAGCCCCCTTTTAAAAAAAAACTGCTTTGTTGCTTAGTTTAGTATTTCAGGTTCGGTCGGTTATTCGTGAGTTTGGGATTTCAGCTATACAATATGAATCCAGCACTTGTACACATCTGATATGTGTACTCTCTTATAACACTTGTGTATATCACTATGTTTACTATTTTATAACATGGGATGTGCACCACTGATATGTGCACTATTCTGTAAAACTGATCTACAGCACTAAGACATCGGCTATTCTGTAATACTGGTGTACATTACTGATCCATGTGCTATTTTATAACATTGGTGTACATCTCCGATACGTGTGCTGTATTATAACTATGGTGAACATCACTGATACACATTTTATGACCAGTGTACATCATGGATATTTTTACCATTTTGTATTACTGATGTACATCACTGTCACATGCTTTATTGTAAGTCTTGTGCACATTACTGATACTTGTACTTTACAGCACTGCATTACTGATGCATGTACTGTTTGGACCATTGGTGAACACTACTAATGTGTACTGTTTTATAACACCAGTGTACTTCACTAATATATATACTATTTTATAATGCCGATGAACACCACTATTACTATTGTGCAAGTCCAATTATTACTGATACGTTGGTTAACAAGGCTCTATCTAAAGCTAAAAACACTGCCTCCATGGGACCAGATGGTGTCCCAGGCTGCGTCATATGCGAGCTCCAAAAGGAATTAACCTCGCATCTTAATACCCTGTTCAGTCTCAGCCTCTCCACAGGATGTGCCTATAGAATGGCGCATGGCAACAGTGGTCCTGCTACACAAGGGTGGGGCCACAACTGACCCTGGGAACTACAGACCAATAAGCCTGACCAGTCTGATCTGTAAGGCTATGGAGCAAATCATTATGGAATTCATAAATGGAGAGATTGGGAACCTCCAGTCGCTGGACTCTACACAGTTCGGCTTCGTCAAGGTCAGATCATGCCTCCTGAACCTGGTGGATTTCTTTGAGACAGTTACTCAGGCTATAGATAAGGGAAAGGAGGTATACACGGCTTACCTTGACCTTGCTAAAGCATTTGACACCATTCCCCATTCAGGTATTATTGATAAGCTCACCAGCCTGGGCATAAACCCTTATGTTACAAGATGGATCGCAAATTGGCTCTCAGACAGATCCCATAAAGTAAGAGTAGTGGGATCTATGTCCGAATCCAGACCAGTAACGAGTGGTGTGCCTCAGGGCTCTGTCCTGGGGCCCCTCCTGTTTGGCATATACTTCTCAGAAGTACAGGCAAGCACGGAAGGGCTGTGGGTGACAGTTTGCGGATGACTGCAAACTGGGTGCTATAAGAGAGTCTCTGGCCGACATGGAGATCCTCCAGAAGGGCCTAAATGAGACTGATGCATGGTGTCAAAGCCATGTTCTCAAGCTAAACGCAAAAAAAGCGTAGTAATCCCCTTTGGAAAAAACAGAGTGCCCGCAGACTACAACAGAGGAGGTAATCCCCTGATATCTGAAGAAATAAGGGATCTAGGGACCCAAGTAGATAGGCAACATGGTTATCAAAGGAAAGCTGACTAAGTGGTTAGAAAATCCTTCTGTGTGACCCATCTGATCACGAAAGTGTTCGCATTAAGATCTAAGGATGTAATGGTGCCCCTCTCCTCTTCCCTCATCAGACCCATTGAGTACAATGCACCAATTGGAATGTACCTGGCTGGACATCTCCAGCAGCTGGAGAGACCACAGAGGTACCTAACCAAGAGGATTACTGGCCTCAAACAGTTGCCCTATGCAGCACGATTGAAAAAGCTAAGACTGTTCTCTGTTGCATACTGTTCTCTCAGGAGCGATCTCTGTCTAACGTACAGAGCCATGTCCAACCCACAATTGTTGAACATGCTCCATCTTAGCAAAACCAAATCTACTCGAGCTACACGCTCTAGGGATATAAACCTCAACACAACAATGAATAGAACATGCTGGAGGGATAGATTCCCTTCGCAGACACTTCCCTTACTATGGAACAGGGTCCCGATCTACATAAGACAGAGTCCCTCACTATCACTCTTCAAGAGGAACCTTGATGAGTGGATGGGTAACAAAGTTCACACCGGGGATCACACCAACATCACTACTAGATAGGGGCCAAGGGTACTAGCTGCTAGTACAAGGGTCTAGGGAACTACTAAAAGGGGCGGTGAATACTGCACAACATAGCTGGGCTAATATATGCCTTTGGGCAGATAGCCCAGTACCAACCTATGAACCTATTATGTGTACTACTTTATAACACTAGAACACATAATTGATATATGCAGTATTTTATAATACTGGTGTGCATCACTGATTTGTAGTATCTTATAACACTGGTACACATCAATGATATGTATACCAGAAGCATAGCTGGCTTCAACAGAGCCCTGTGCCGGTGCCTCTGCCTCGGCTCTTAAAAGTGAAAAAAAAAAAAAAAGACTTTACTGTAATAAGCTGATGGCTACACAGGACAGCCCAACAGCTCTTCCACTTATGACAAAAAAACTACTGTTCCTTCTATTGGCACACCAACCAGGTAGCCAGAAGCATGACATGCCCACCCTTCCCCAGTCATTCAGGTCCTGTTTCTGGGCCCTCCCCCGACCCTCCTCCTGCAAATTAAAAAAAAAAAATGTTCTTCTTTTAAACTGTAGCAAACTGCTTCCTACAAATGCAGCAAACAGTTGCTACAGTTTATAACCTGCCTGCGTGAAGAACTATGGCACTATTGCACTCATATTTTAGTAAAAAAAATCTTGTACAAACTGTAGCAAACAGCCGATACAGTTTAGACCACACAAGGAGCACTGCACTGATCAGGTTTGACCAGAAAGGAAATACCGGCTTAAAAGATAGTAATTAAGAATGATTGGGATGATGGATGGCTCTCACCCAACACTTTGGACCTGGGGCCATTGCCTTTCTTGCTCTGCCCTAGCTACACTTCTGAGGTGCACTATTTTATACCACTGGTGAACACTACTAATGTGTATTATTTTGTAACACTGATGCATGTACTATGTACAACACTGATACTTGTACTATTTAATAACACTGGTACACATCACTATGTGCACTGTTTTAGAACACTGGTGAACACTAGTATGCAGTGTCATTGGCACAAGAGGTAGAACACTCACCACTGGCGCAGAAGGCTGTGGGTTCTCTTCCTAGATAGATGAATTGCTGACAAAGTAGTGAGCATAAGGAGGGTTGTGCAGGCTCCTATTACATTATCGAAGTTCTGAAACTCTGAACACTATAAGATCGAAACCTTATGTTCGAAGTTTTAGAACTTCAATTAAGTAAAAAAAAGAAAAGAAATAAAGTCTTGCAAGCAGGGGGCAAGCACCCCCTGCTCTTTAAATATACCAACTCCGAGATCGCAATACAGTGTGGAAAGGAAAGATTTCCCTTTACCGCACTGTAGTGCGATCTCGGAGTTGGTATATTTAAAGAGCGGGGGTGTGCAGGGGGCACTGCTTACAAGAATTACTGTTTGTTGATTTTTATTTTTTTTTCTGTTCGAAATTCTAAAACTTCAAACATACAAGTTAGATCTTGTAGTGTTCGAAGTTTTATAGTTTTGACAACATAATAGGAACCCCAGGTTGTGCACTCCTGAGTGGTGATGTTCTTCGGATGAGACATTAAACTGAGGTCCTATCTGCTTGAGTTGGTGGTAGTTTAAGTGGATGTAAATGGCACCTACTAAAAAAATTCCCCAATGCCCTGGTTGATTTTCCCCTAGTAGTATAAATACCACCGTAGATCTCCCCTGAAAAGAGGGCGCTAGCCTAGTGGGACTTGGTCAACAAAAGACAAATTTGTCAAAATAAATATTTTATTATGCTGGTACACATCGCTGATATGCAAGGGTTTTATAACACTGGTGTATGTCACCCATAGGTGTACCAGTTTATAATACTCATGTGCACCATTAATATGCGCACTGGTGTATATCACTGATGCACGTAGTATTTTATCATACTGTTGTACATCTCCGATATATTTGCGGTTTTATAACAATGATGGCCATCACTACCATGTGTGTTGGACACTTTTTGTGTATGTCCTGTTATGAGTCCCGTTGATATTCAGTGCTGTTGGTTATATTATGCGGCAATACCATAACCAAAATATGTTTTGGTACAACATGATTCACTCAGTTTGCAAATGATGTTTGACTGGAACTAATTCTGAGTGCATGTTACAGGAGATGCACACAAACTAAATATAACCTACCCAGAGGCTATAGCACAAAAAAGGTTATATTTTCAACATGGCAGGGACAGGGATTATCTATTTCAGTGAAACAGTTGGTGAATCTTTTCAGTGAATTGTGCTGAGATCATTCATGGTCCACTTTAATTACTGCAACGGCTGCAAGCTCTATCACAAAGATTAATATGTTGGATGCCTCTTCAAGGTTTACAATGCTGTCATGCTGTATGTTTTTCACCATTTAGTTCAGATTAGAGACCTTCTGACTTATTGAACATTTTTAATTAATTTGTTAACCAGATAACCTAGTACCATTGTCTGGTTAACTTACCTACTTACAGCCAAACAGTCAAGCTGCTGGAAACCAAGGGAATGAAATCATGGCCAACAGGGTGAAGCTTTCATAGTCTTAATATCAGGTCAGCGGGTAAAATGGCAGTTTATCTACAAACCATTATGCTGGTTGCATTGCCCCTACTTCTGGCTATATATGCCTATTTATCGTTTTTACAAAAAATGTAGAGTGTGACTTGTCAGATGCTAAATTCTAAACTGGGAGATCATTATTTACATTAGTAAGTAATGATTTGTAATTTCCCACAAATGCTGGTGGACAGCAACCTGCAAAATGGAAATATATTTGTATTTACACTGAGTGTTTTAATTCCACTAGGCCAGTGGCCCCTTTTCAGGGGAGACATGAGGTGGTATTCATAATGAAGTACACTAACACCACCACCAGTGATCATTCATTGCATGTTTGTACATAATTAAGTTATTGTGCAATATAATAGTTTCTTCAAAAGCCAGCTTCTTTGGCATTCTTTAGCATTTACTTCTTGTATATGAACTGTGAAAGGAGACAGCATGTGAACTCCGCGTGGTTCACCTAGTTCAATTATTTGCAAGTAAGCAGAGTACTGATTTGCTACCCTTTGTTCCCTGTTGTCACTAATGGCAGTCTTGAGTCCTTCCATTTTCAAGTTAGTTTTCAGTGTCTTTTCCCATCAGCTCTAAGTATGTTTTGAAGTATTTAACTTTAAATAAATAAACTACATACAGCACTGCCGATTTCCAGTACTGACTGATGTATCTGTTTTTATAAGTGGTACTTGATCCCCGACTGAGCTCCCACTACATTTAAATGCCTTCTGGTTGCACTGCTTTCTATGAGTGTGTTCTGCATAGTCCTGCAGAGCACATTTCCAGCAGTGACTGGTGTATTTGTTTGTATAAATGGTACTCTATCCCTGATTGAGCACCCACATTTACCATGTAAATGCCTTCTGGTTGCACTGCCTTCCATGAGCGTGTCCTTCACCGGGCTGGAGTGCACATTTCAAGCACTGACTGATGTATTTGTTTGTCTAAGTGGTACATGAACCCTGACCGAGCTCCCACTACATTTACTGTGTAAATGCCTTCTGATCGCACTGCTTTCTGAGAGTGTCCTTTATATTTTCACAGTGCACCTGTACCAGTCTTACTCTATGCACATTAATAAGTGTATAGCATTGCATTTCATGACACTAGCTCCACCATCTCTCCAATTTCTCTGTTTCAGCAGGTTAATATGCACCTAGTTTATTTCTTCAGTTTCTGCTTGGTATCCTTACCTGTGATGTTGGTGAAAAAAAATCAATTATCTTTAACCTCCACTCAGTACCTGAACGGCTCAGATTCTGTATTTGTGTGTGTATACAAATATATATATATATATATATATATATATATATATATATATATATATATATATATATATATATATATATATATGTATGTATGTGTGTGAAGTTCATCTATGCAGCGTCACTCCCTCACTTACATCCCTTTCAGTATCCCTTTCAGTAATCTACATTTTATATACCCTGGTTTTTACCATGCAGATGAGCTGAATATAAAAAAAGTCTATCTAACAAGCGGATGGGTACAATTAGAAAATGTACAGACAGGGAGACAGACACACAAGCTAGAGTTTTTACTCGGATACTATAAACCTCCTGTAATGGAGAATAGAGGCCCAGGATATGTGCAAAGGATCCATTAAGTACATCTTGTGTTTCAGGTACATGGCTTCTGAATGTCCATGACTTTTTTACTTTTTAAGTCTTTATGGTTACATTCAGGCTAATAAAGTCAAACCCCACTAGCTGCGGACATGTTTTGGCCTTTTTCTTGACGTCATCAGCACCACATAAGTGAACCCTGTCTTTCTGAAGTGTAGCCAAATTATCGGCTTATGCTGTGTTGGCGAGGTCAATAAAAAGGGTGAAGCATGCATGTCCATAGCTGGTGGGGTTTGGCTTTACTGGCCTAAAGGTAATGATAAAGACTTACAAAGTGAATAAAAAAGGTCACAGATATTCAGAAACCATGTAGCTGAAACACTTGATGTCCTTACTGGGTCATTTACATATATCACATAAGCCTCCATTACAAGAGGTTTAAAGGTATCATACAATGAAAACTTTTTTTAACCAAAAAACATCTTTTAATAAATTATCAGTTATGATGTAGGCAGTCACTCATTTATATAAATAAAAACAAACTATATTGACATTTTCAGTTGCAAACATTATACACCACATATAAGTCAGTACAGTCATTGTCAATTGAATAGCTCATTCAATTCCTGCATTCCCTTAAACCTCGTTCTGCCTCCAAAACATTATACTGCATGTACTGTTCCACACAATTCCCATTTTTATGTATGTTCTCACTTCACAGTGAAATCACTAGCTTGGATGTTTTTTTTTTCTTGCAGTATCTACTGAATGGTTTGTCTGACTTTTGTACCTTTTGGTTTTTGTGTGTGTGTGTGTGTGTGTGTGTGTGTACGCACGCATACACACACATTAAAGAATTAAACAATGAAAATAATTGCTGTAGAATTGGTACAAAAACTTTTAATAGAAGACAACTTATGAGATGCAATTAGACAGGTTAAGTATCTGGTGGGTCATACTTTTGCATTTTATTATGCATGGAAAACAAATCTGGCAAATACAAAAGATCTTTGACATAAAAGGTAATCCTAGATTAATGTACAACAAAACAGACTGAGATAGTTCACCTCAAGTCTCGTAAAAGGCAACAAGAGAGACATCAGGGAATGGAATTAGATATCAGCTTAACATTTTGATAAGTTTTCAGTGATATTTAACTTAAAAAATATGCATCCACTTGGAATGAATGAAGTGTAGGTGCTGAAAATGTTTTTGAAAGAGGGGGACTACAGAGCATCTATGGTTGTCAGTCAAGAGAGACATCTAATGGCACTTATTACATGGCTGGGTATAAGCTTGATTATTCATTTAACACTGCAATTGTTTTATTGGTAACCAAAAATAAGATTAGTTGCACTGTAATAGGAATTATAAATGTGCTGCTGTTGAATATGTATTTACAACCTTTTTGCCACATTTTATCAGAGTTTTGAAAACAGAACCATAATATAAAGTTTGCAAACCACAAAGATTTTAGAAAAAAAAATAAAAAGAAACCATACATAACACAACTAATGAAGTTGGAATGGTAAATATGCTACTAAATGTATGAACCGAGTTTATGTATATCGTCAGAAAATATAGAGTTGTAGCCAAAAAAGTGCTGACAAGATTCAGCAGAGGAAATAAGTTGATTCTGGTAATTCACATATAAAACATATACCTGACCATAATTTGTAATTTCAGTATGAATTTACAGGAATTCCAAGATATCTTAATAAAGTTCTTCAGTTAATTTGTAGTTATTTGTCTGTCCTGTGTTTAATGATATAAAAATTTGACCCACACTGAGATAATTACAAGCTGGATAAATATCTGCACTGGGTCTATATCACTTTATCGAATGCACTACTTACTGAACACCTCTTTGTTGAACTCTTAATTGAAATCTTATTCTGTCGATCAATAATTTCAGCGAAATTTTTCCCAGGGGAAAAAAACAGTTGGCTAATCCAGCAACTGCAACAAAAAGAGTACTATTTATAACCCACTCTGGTGGGGGGTGTGCCTCCAACTAAATATACCAATTCCGAGATTGCACTACAGCGAGGAAAAGGGCAAATCCCCAATGATGGCCCACTTTTCCCCCCTGGAAAAAACTTCACTGAAACAACTGTTCGATGGAATACGTTTATTGGAAAAAAAAAAAAAAAAAAAAAAAAGGGTGTTCAATCGGGACCCTTCTGTATTTATATTTGACATTAAGTACATTGTTGATACGTTCTATGAGTTGGGACACTATCTGCTGTGGGAAGTTCCTAGTATAATGAACCACCGCTGACTCCCAAAATCAGGCAACAACAAAGTCCAATTCAAATGAATTTAGGGGCGTGGTTAACTGTTGTAGGTATTTATTGCTTAGTTTTAATGGCGCGAATGTTTTTCATTTTATTTATCTGAAGAAGTTAGTTCATTGCGCTAACGAAAAGCTTCGGATTGTAGCTTAATTTAATAAAAACTTTCCACTTTTACTATTTGAGCTTGCTGAATTGGACTTTGTTGTTGCCCTGATTTTGGGAGTCAGCGGTGGTTCATTTGTTTGTTTTTTGTTGTTCAAAGGTTTCTGGAAGTTCCTATTATGTTTAGGATTTGGAGGGGGGATTACAGATTTTACAGAATGGGTAGACTTCCTCTTCCCTGCAAATGGCTGAAGAGACGATACTTATGAGAGGTATTAAGGATCTGACTTGCTGGAATCCTCAGGTAGGATTTGAATCCTAAGCCATGAATGTCACCTTAAAACATTACTTGTAGCTGCAGCCACAGCAGTGTCATCATACTTGCACTTAAAGGTCTGCTCACATTATGGAATGTTTGGATGAGTTTCACAAGCCTCAGTCTAGGGTTGGAGCCTATAAAGGGGGCGCCATTATTTAAAATAATCCTTGGTATAACGGCATATAGATTTGGAAGTTTACAGACTTAATACCCAATGCTGGAGGGGTGTATAACCTCTTGTTAAAATTATCTAAGGGTCTGCCTTCTTTGTTGTAATGCAAATTATTACCAGTGAGCCCCAGCCTGCAGCTCTTCCTGTCAAGTGAAATGATGCCTAGGTCAACAATTTTTTTTTGTATAAATTCTGAGCCCTCTACAAAAACAATTGGGATTACTGGCTGTTCAGGGCTGTGGATGTGACTCCAGGGATGCATTCAGAAAATCATTTTCAAACTACTGGAACACTACATGAATGGCAGTGGATCTGGGCTCATCTTTGCCCGTGAACGTCAGCATTTCCTTTGCACTCCACATAATGCACTCTATCATAAAGTTAGATCTCTCTCAGAATGAGAAGTCTTTTTTTTTTTTTTTTTTTAATATTTTCTCTTGTTGGTCCTGTACAGCCTCTGGCTGTTCTGTTTTCACTCCTTACAAATCCTGGATCCCCAAATTGCTCTGTTTGGGTACCACATTGTAACCCTTTGCCAGGGCTTTTTGACTCCTTGGGGAGTCAACAATTGACCTCAACAATAACACCACTGTAGTTCCATGGAGCGGGGAAGCGCTGCAACTGTCAAGTTGAGAGCCAGCATTCTCAGAGTGGCTAGTGCAGTGACCAAGAATATCACCCACCCATAATTTGAGTAGGTGACATGCAAGACTCTTGTACTCCACTAGAGGTTGCACAGATAATGGTCTTTCCAAAACCCTCCCCCAGAAGAGGAGAGCTAGCTGTTGGCCACTTTGTTGGGCTGTTGATCTAACCAACAGCCCAAGTCCATTAATGAACTCTGGTCATTGACAGCAAAAATGAATGGTCTATCTTTGTGGCACTGTGTGGCCTGAATGACAAGTTAGGAATTAGGAGACAGTGACTCTTCATAAATATTGTGCCCCAATCAGTATATCTATGAAGTGTAAGTTTTAGTCCTCCTACAGGGTGACAATCAGGCCCATTCATTTCCTGTATATGGCGAGTGCCGCGTAGCCTATTTGTTCACTGACAGGAGCAACAATCTAATCAGACCATCCATTTGAAAAGTGACAGTAAGGTGTTAGCGAGTGGGCCACTCTGTAGTTATGTCAACATTCCCAACTCCCCCTCATCATCAGTAGCTTAGGAGACCCACAACTGCTGCCTCACAGGAGATGGAAGCACACTGCTACACATACCAACATCCTGCTTAAGCATGAGCTTGAGACTCAGTGATCTACATTCTTGTAGGTATAACCAATGCAGCAAGAGAAGCTACTTCCCATTTCCAGGACATAAGTCATTATCGGCTGCTCACTCCCATCTTCCATTACCCACCCCCCAGCACCTGTACACTAGATGAATAGAAGTCATCTGGGTCACAGTCAGGGCTTTATCCCTCTAAAGCACGGGGTTAGTCAATGACAATATACACTCTGGCAAATTTGCAATAGTCAAAAATTGCGATGGCAAACACATTTGGAATTTTCTGTGTCTATTCCAAAGGCAGCAGGCCACAGATGTGTGGGAAGACAGGTAGTGGACGGTGCCAGACAAGATATCTATTAAATAAAAATCACAGAGAAATCCTCCAGTTCTTCCTGTTAGTCATGTACCACATGCTGGTCAGCAATAGAAGCCAGGGAAATGGCATCTAGCTATCCACAGCACCTAAGCTAACTGCTGCATCTTACTCGGGCACTACTATCAAGGCTAAACTCGGGAGAGGTTTTGAGTGATGGTTGTGCTATAGATGCGGGAGCTGATAGCTTACCAGCTGGTGCCTCCAGAAAATGGAGTCTATGTGGGACTGACAGGGGTTTCATAAAGTCATGTGCAACTTGAACACTTCCCTGGGTGTCACTTTTATGGACTGTTCCCATTTTCCTGTGCTTCTTTTCAGCTTTATAGGCCCCATTGATGTTGAGGGAAGCCGTCCCCTCACACTACAGAATTCAATTCTGTTGCCTCCGAAAGGCCTTCAGGGTTTTCCACTTTGCTCATCTACAGCCTGATTCTCACCCAGATAGAAAAAACACTGAAGGTGAAAATTCTTCAGTTGGATGTCTGCCACAAGTGCAGTTGTTACTTTTTCAGTGGATGACATCAGCCTCAGAACCCAAATAGAGTAATTTCTTATCAATTCACCATAAAAAAGGCAATTCCACAATTTATATCAAGCAAGACTTCACAAAGATAGTGAAAGAATTCTCCCCCCAAAAGGATGCTTATGTATTAGAAGGTCTGCTATGTATTGATGACCGTAGCCTTGACTACAGCAGATAGAAAAAGGAGGGTAATGAAGGAATGGACTACTCACCTCCTTTTTACCCTGCATCATTCTGATTTCTCTGACATGAAGCAGGAAATTAGTCTGCGCAGGGGACATCTACATTTGTGCGAGTCAGGACAATTTGGGGACATTTACCTGCAGCGAATTCCCAGTCATCACGAATGCTACACTGATCCTTGTAATGAAAATCTGTTAGCAATAATGTTTTGCTCTGAGAAATTCCAGGAATATATTTATAGTAAAAACACTCAAGAGGTAAGACAACACAAAACACTGCAAAAAATATTTAGAATGAACTTCAGAGTGTCCGGGATGATCTGTAAGTGAAATTCAGCTAACACAAGGAAATACATACAGGAAGGGGTCCTAATGGAAAAATCAAGAAAAGGAGAATGTTACTGCTGGAACTGAATTCATCAAGTCTTGGTGAGTACCTTCACAAGGTGGACCCTGTTTTTAAAAAATCTCACCAATATGACACTGCTATATAAACTATTTTTATACAACATATATAATGGACAGAAATATGTTAAAAAATAAAGACAGCTGGGTGCACAAGTCCCAGGATAAAAAAGTGGCCAATCCTGCTGGGTGCACTGGTGCCAGGACTGGAAAAAAAGTGTAGAATCCTTAAGACATGGAAACTTTCCTGTAAATTTGCGTCCACTAATACAACAGATTCATGAAAAATTATGTAGACCTTGGGCTGTTTGGAAAAAGAAGCGACTGAGGAAGTGAGAAAACATGAACAAAATCTAGAGATTTTTGGAAGGTATAAAAAAGAAATATGGACACGGGAAAATGAGATCTAGTATGGTGCAATATTTATGCAGAGGAGAAAGCCAAAATTAATCAATACAACAAAAGCAGCTCCAAAGATATTTGGAGAAATGCTGGCAAATTCATCCAGATATGAAAAATTTCACAATACAAAAAATAAGATCTCACAGGGGGAACGTAAAACAGAAGATTAGTAAAGTAGAAGTTAAAAAAAAAATAGAAGCTGAAGTTATGGAATACCGGAGAAGTGAAGAATTTAATGTAGAAAGTCTAACAGGATCTGCTGTTGTCCTTTTCATTCAAAAAATGGGTTACAGATCCGATCCTCAGATTCTACTCAGCCGTATACTTCAGACTTTTGATCCAACTTTCGAGCTTCTCTCTTTCTACCCATAATGCTGTAGTCTATCCCCATTGTGCACAGATGTGAAAGCCCTCTCTCACTGCGTTTTTCTTATAGTTTCTTTCTATATTTGTAAGTGAAAAACTTTAATTGCCTTTAATCTAAATTCTTTCTATTTCTAATCTTAAATCTATTTTTATAGTAACCTCTTGAACACACCATTGCTGGTATTTTGTCTTTCTTCCTTTCTTCTATAACTCCTACCCTATTAAACAGTGTATGTTGTTGTACCATTGGCGATATTTATGTTATGTACCAACCATGACAAGGCAGCTATGTTGTCCTTTTTAATTCTTCCTCACTTATGGGTTACAGATTCAATCCTCAGATCCGACTCTGATGCATACTTCAAACTTAGGATCCAATTCTCGAACTCCTTCCTCTACCCATAATGCCCCACTCCATCCCTATTGTCTCAGATCGAGTTTGCTGTTCTGTTTGTTAATAGAAGAGAAAAACAGATATAGCCATACCAAAAAAGATAGGGCTCAAACCTGGAACTGTAGGTTCCAAACACAATCCAATAAGTCCTTCCAGAAGACAAAATGGATGGGGGATGGATGTGAGGGGGAGTTGAGAAAGAATGAATATGGACTACACAGATGCCTAGTTATGGTGAATACATAACTTATAAATCTGATGTTGTCCTTTTCATTCTTCTTCACTTGAGTACATAACTTATAAATCTGATGTTGTCCTTTTCATTCTTCTTCACTTATGGGACAAAGTCCCCAGCTATGTTTATTTTATTTATTTATTGCATTTGTTTACTGGGAAAGCCCACTGGGCCTAAAGAGCCCATTTTCAGTGGAGGCCTGGGGAGAAAAGCTCCAACAAGAACATAAATACAGACAAAATTAAACATTAATTGGTACAGAAGTAGAAACAATGCTACACATAGTGATTACTGTAATATATACAGAATATATACATAAACGCACGAATTTAGTTGGTTTGATTACAGTAATATTATACAGAATATATACATAAAAGCAGGAATTTAGTTGGTTGCGAGATGTATTAATCAGCATTATTGTACCAGTATCAAGTGATGAAAAAATAAGTTGACCTTGGGTGGCCCAAAAAATAAGTTGACCTTGGGTGGCCCTCATGGAAGGATATTTTGGAGTACTGATGAACCAAAGGTAGCTCTGTTTCTAGATATTATGTCCAACTTGTAATGCTAGACAAAGGTGTGAATCTTGGAAAATGTAGCTGCTGTACAAATGTCAACAATAGACATTCTTGACCAAAAAGCAGATGAAGAAGCTAGTGATTTAGATAAGTAAGCTCAGGGAGGTTTTGGTAATGTCATACCCTTTTGACAGTAAATCCATGAGGTACAGTTTGTAATCCATTTAGCTAGATTAGCCTTAGAAACTGACTGGCCTAGATTTAGAGAAAAAGATGCAAAAAGATGGTCGACTTTCTAAACTGTTTGGCTCTGTGATGGTAAAAACATAGTGTAGCATGTACTCTGACAAAATTTGGAAAGAAAACCAGCAAGGATTGGTTGATGTTATTTTCAGAGGCTACTTTAGGTATAAAAAAAAAAGGTTAGTCTGCAGAGAAACCCTAACTTTGTGAAAAATAATGTAAGGAATTTTTGCTGATAGAGCCTGGAGTTCAGAAATTTTACTGAAGTTATACTTATCAAGAAAACCTTCTTCCATGACAGAAAGTTTACATCAGATTTGTCTGTTTAAAGGGTTTGTGTTAAACCTTCAATTACCAAGGTAAGATCCCAAGGCAGAGAGGGATCCTTTATCAAAGGCCTTAGGAGAAAAAATGCTTTTCATAAAAGCATTACAAAATCTATAGGAAGCCATGGAAAAGGATTTATTCCCTGTGAGGAAATTCATATTTGCTGCCAATTGAAGTTAACTGTAGAGAAACTAGCCACATCTTTAGAGAGAGTTAACAAAAAAATGAACAGCAGAAATTGTAGAAAAAGGATCAATTTTCTTATCTGATGCCCAACTAGAGAACCTTTTCCATTTACTTTTATAAACTTATTTTGGTAGAATCTTTTTGAGAAGCCAAAATAATGTCACAAACTGAGGAAGAGTGTCTGGACTAACTATTCTGGAAGTGGAGAAACCATGCAGTCAGCTTAAGGTTGTGAATGTTGGGGTGTTGAATCCCTAATGAGTGAGAAAGGAGATCCTGAATAGGTTCCAGTATCCATGGAGGTTAATGCATATGAGACTGTAGAAAGGAGAACCATACTTGCAGAGGCCAGAAGGGAGTGATAAGGATTATGGAGCTCTTCAGACCATTTGCTTTCTGCAAATATCTTGGAATCAGAGTAAGAGGGGGGGATCAGAGCGAAGCAATTGCTGTACTTCAGAGATTGGCCCCAAAGCCTGAAAATGATATTCACGACTGACTGAGAGACCACTCATGAGGCATCAGACTGGATCTGCTAAGTTTGTCCGCAAGCACGTTGGTTTCCAATGGAATTGGTGTCATAATTAGAAAGGGGTCTGATGAACTCACCCATTCCCAAACCCACATAGCCTCTCTGCAAAGGGAGTAAGATCAGGTTCCTCCTTGCTTGCTGATGTACCAGACAGACATGTTAGTCTGAAAAACAATAGCCCTCAAGGGAAGAGCATCTTAAAATGTCTGCAGTGGTAAAAGGACTGCTCTCATTTATAGAACATTGATATGCAACTTGGTCTCTTTGGGGGGGGGACCACATGCCTTGGACAGCTCTTCAAGAAATCCCTCCCATCCCAGTTGAGAAGCGTTTGTGGTCACTGTGGCTACTGGGCTTGGTAGAACAAAGGGTCTGCCCAGAAAAAGATTATCTAGTTGTATCCACCAGTGAATGTGTTGCTTGCAAATCAGGGTGAGTTTTACTTGCAAGGACATGTTAATATAGAATGGACCACTGGACAGCTGGAGTCCACTGGAGAACCTGCATAAAAAAAGCATGCAAGAGGAAGTAGTATTAATGGCAGCTGACACTGACCCAAAGTGCTTCAACCACTAATCTTGCTGGTGGAGATGAATGGGAAAAGATGACCTGAACCTGGCCTCTGATAGAAATAATGTGGTGGACAGGCAAAGATACTACTGAATTGTGTTCAGAACTGTCCCAGTGAATTCCAGGTTCTGAACTGGTGAAAGTTTGGATTTGGCAAGATTTACTGTAATGCCCAAAGTGTCACAAATATGGAACAAATAGTCCCTGGCATGTTGAAGTTGATGCTTGGAAGGGGCAGTTAGGAACCAGTCATCTAGCTATGGAAACACCTGGAATCCTTTTAATCTCAAGTGAGCTGTGACTACTGCCATGCATTTGGTAAACACCCTGGGGGACTATGGTGAGTCCAAAGGGCAGAGCTCTGAATTGGTAATGATTTGCTCCCAGCTGAAAGTGACAGTGTCTTCTGGATCATCTGTTTATTTTGATGTGATAGTACATGTCCTGAATATCTAGAGCACATCCAACCGTCCTTGTACAGAAAAGACAGGATGGACTGAACTGTGACCATTCAGAACTTCACTTTTTTTACATACTGATTCAATTTGCTTAAATTCAAAATGGGCCTGAGGTCCCCTGTTTTCTTTTGCACTGTAAAGTATGAATCCGTTCCAAATCCTCTCTGGTTGGGTGGGACCTTACGGGTGACCCTTTTTCTAGTAGCTTTTGTATTTCTTGTGCTGTGGCCTTTCTCTGACTTGGTGGAATGTCGGGAAATTTCTTCCTTTGACAATGAGGAAGAAGGGAAAATGGTACGTAATAACCTTATATTATTCTTATCTATAAACCTCTTGTGATGTTTGTCTAAGCATCTAGGTGCAAAGAGAAATGCCTGACTGTCTTCTGAGTTAGGCAGCATTTCAGGCGCGTTGATGGGGCCTGTCTGAAAAAGAATCTCTAAAGCCCTGGTTGTGTGTGCTTCCTGTGTCTCTAGGGCGTCTACCATTAAAATTTCCCTCTCTGCCTCTGAAGGAATTGTCCCCATGCAAATCCTGAAAAGTTCCCGGAGATTTACGGAACTGCATTTTTTACCACCTCTCTGGTTGCTAGAGAAGGTTCTTTGAGGCACAGAAAACTTGATCCCCATGGCAGACAGGGTATTTCCTTGTTTGCTGTCAACCTAAGCATATTGTTTATAGTGATGGCCCAAACAAGGAAGTGCCATCAAATGGGGCATTAATAAAAGCCATCTTAAAGGGCTAGGCAAAGTTGCATAACCACATCAAGACATGTCTTCTTTAGGGAGATGCCGGAACCAGCTGCTTGTGGAGGTCCCTTTGAGTGAATTAACCTCAAAAAGTGTGAAATACAAAAGAGTGGCTAAGTGAGAGCAAGTCCTTTTGAAATCCACAGCAGACATGGACTCAAGAGTATTTGACAGTTCTTTAGTCAACTCTCTCTGAAAATTAGTAAAGTGCTTCAGATAATTATGTGACCTCAAAGCAAAAGTAGCTGAGGTGAACACTCACTTCCCAAACCTGTTCAATCCTCTGGACTCCCTGTTAGGTGGATGGACAGAAGAGCTTTGTTCTGGTAGTTGTTTCTAAGTGGTTACCACCACCACCAGAGCATCAACTGGGACTCCTTTGTTCCAGTGGTGTCTGTCTGCAGGTGGGGTCAAAAACTTGTCAGGGCACTTAGGGATGGCCTTGACAGTATCCATCTCCCTCCATGCCCAGCGGGAAACAAGATCAATGTTTGTCCAATGGGGGGGTTACCCAAGACATAAATGGGCCAGAACCAAAAGCTTCCAAGAACACTGATTCTTTGGGAGACCAACCACCTTTCTGCTTCAGGAGCTGTAAAATATATCCAAAGGAGATGTCATCCTTTGGGGAGCTGGGGATACCTCTCCATCAAAATCAGTGTCTTCCATGACAGACTCAATGGAGGAGTCTGTCTCTCCCCTTACACGTCCTCTTCCAGAGGAATTCTGTGGGATGTTCTTGAGTGGTTGTCAGAACTGAGGGAAAGTTCCTCTACTGGAACTGGCAGGAGACTCACTGGAACTGGCTTCCCTGTGGAATAGGTCTGACGGACTCAGAGCTCTGAATTGAGAGTAAAGGGGGAGGATCCAAAATATGAGAGACATCTTTTGAGAGAAAACGCCCTCTCCACCATCTTGAAGGCCGAGGAAGCAGGAGAAGCCCAGACCCGCTCCCTTGGAGCTGAAGCTGTCAAGGAAAATAGATCACAGCCTCCCCTGGATCCAAGTATTGAGGGGAGAATCAGATCAGACCTGTCTAGGGCCGAAGCGCCAAGGGGAAGGAATGAATCCAACATAACTGGAACCGAACCTACCCCTCGGATCCGATGCCAGTGCTCCGGCTACGAGACCTTGGAGCAGAACCAGTCAGGGAAATAGAGTAGAGGAGGAAACTTTCCCCGGATCTGATGGAGCCTCTTGGGGATGTCGGATTCGGGGCTCCAAAACCACTGCTCAGACAAGAAAAGGAGCTACAATGGACTTTGAATGGACACTCATGGATCTGATAGTGGACGGAGCTGGCAGGACCCCCGCAATCTGGATCTGAGCTCAGAACTTTTTGCATCATCCTATCTACATCTGCTTCTGATAAGCTTCTGGAAGATGTACAAGACACAGTGGAAGGGGGCCTGGAATGTTTCTTTGGAGTCTGAAACAATTGTGCAGGCAAGGAGGGTGAAAAGAAGTTATGTACTCACTATAACATTCCTTCTGTGTTGTCCATTTTCATTCCTCCAACCATTGGGTTCAGATCTGACCCTCGGATCCAACTCAGCCATTACTATAGCTCAAGGCCAACTGAAACTCTCATGCTTCTCCCTACCCATAATGCACCAACCCCTAACATACATCAGATTTTGTTTGCTAGATAACACAAGAAATATTAGAATAATGTTCCTGACAAAGGAAACCAATATCTTGAGCTCCATACAAAACACTGTGGTTTCTTTATAACATCTCATTCTTCCAGAAGTCCATGAAGCTAAAGGTTGGGGGTTGGTGGGCAGGGAGTTGAGGAAGAGAGAAAATGGACAACACAGATGGAACATTATGGTGAGTACATAACTTCTTTATCTGATGTCAATTTTCATTCATTCCTCAATCACTGGGGTCAGAGTCTCCAGCTACCTGAAATCCTGGGTGGACTCCAAGGATGTTTCGGAGCATGGCTGAACCAAAGGCTGCTCTTTCCCACAAGACCAGATCCAATTTTTAATGAGGAATAAAGTATGAGGATTAGCCCAAGTAGCAGCTGCCAAATGTCATCCATGGAATGACTGGGTAAAAATACTGACAAGGTGGCAATAGATCTAGTAGAGTGGGCTCTTAAAAGTTTTGATAATAAAATGCTCAATTTATTGTAGACAAAGGATATGCAGTCAGTAATCCATTTTTGCCAGTGTTACCTTTGTAACAGATTTGCCTAATTTGTTGTCTGCAGAGGATATAAATAACTGATCAACTTTCTAATCTCTTTTGTTCTAAGTAGAAATGCAATTGTTTATGAACATCCAGCAACTGTAACATATTCACCTTTGTTTTCAAATTTTGCAAAGAAATCAGGCAAATTAGTAGACTGATATTGAATTCTGATACCACCTTAATGAAGGAAGGAAGGGTTGGCTCTTAATGTCAACCTGTCCTTATGGAAAATCATGTAAGGTGGTTTAGAGGTAATAGTCACTAGAAAAATAAGTTGTGTCCTTACCAATAACATTCCATCTGTGTTGTCCATCTTCATTTATTCTTGACTAATGGGTTCGGTTCTGACCCCTTGGAACAGACTTGGCTGTTGTACATAGCTCATGCCAGCCAAAAACTCTCGAGCTAAGGCTCTACCCACAATAACCCTCTTCCCATTACCTTAGATAGAGTTTGCAGAGAAGTACAGAAAATACAGAAGCCCTGTTTAAGGTATAACCCTATAGCATCCCAGGACTAGGTCCGATCCTCCAGAAGTTTCTTGGAGGGGGCAGGAGGGTGGAATGAATGAATGAAGATTGACAACATAGATGGAACATTATGGTAAGGACATAGTTTCTTTATCTGATGTTATCAATCTTCATTCATTCTTGACTGATGGGACAGACTGCCCAGCTACTTTTGAACCTGGGTGGCCTTAAGGAAGGATGTTCCTGAGCACCATGGAGCTAAAGGATGCTCTTCCCTGGAGACCATGCCTAATTTGTAATGACTGATAAAGGTATGAGGAGTAGCCCACCTTGCACCTGCACATATGTATTCCATAGAGGCCTTGGAATAAAAAACTGCTGAAGTGGAAACATATCTGGTAGAATGCACCCTAACAGTAGTAGGTAGCTTGCATTTATTTTGATTGTAGATAAAGGTAAGAGTCTCTGAGCCATTTTGATAAGGTCACCTTTGAAGCAGGTTGACACAATCTGGGGCCTGAAAAGGACAAAAATAACTGGTCTGATTTTCTAGAAGATTTCGTTCTGTCCAAGTAAAAACTTAATTGTCTGTGGACATCCAGCAGAAGCAAACAGTATTTACCTTTGAGAAATTTGAAAAGAAAACTGGCAAGTCTATAGACTGATTAATATTAGATTCCGATACCACTTTGGGGAGGAAGGACGGGTTGGTTCATAGTGAGACCCTCCTTGTGAAAAATGATGTAGGGATGTTTCATGCATAAAACTTGTAACTCTGAGATTCTTCTAGCAGATGTGACAGCTACTAGGAAGACGGTTTTCCAAGACAAAAGCTTGAGGTCACAAGTAGCTGCTGGCTCAATTAGCTGTTGAACTAGGCTTTGTAAGACTAAGGTTAAATACCATGGCGCTACAGGATTATTGAATGGACATTTTAAATGTAAAGCACCTTTAAGAAAGATTTTGCATAAATGGTGAGACAAGGATCCTCTAGTCCATCATGAAAATTAGAAATAGTGGCTAAATGAACCTTAATTGTGGAAGTAGAGGCTCTCAATTCAAATAAGGTCGCTAAATATTCCAGGACCTTATCAGCTGGAGCTGAGAAGGGGTCTGTTTGTACAAGACCAAATCGAAAATCTTTTCCATTTGCTTTGGTAAAGCTTTCTGGTGGACGGTTTATGGGAAGCCAGAGAATTCCTTTGTACTGAAGAGGATAAGTTATTTTGCTTGGCAATTACTGGAATTGGAGATACCAAGCTGACAGCTTGAGATTTTGGAGACTGAGATGCACTAAGCTCTGAGGGTGAGACAGTATGTCTGGAGCTGGGTCCAGAATCCAAGGGCAGTGAGCCAGATAAGATCAAAGAAAGAGGAACCAAACTTGGCGGGGCCAATAGGATGCAATGAGAATTACTCTGCTACTCAACATTTGGGCTTTCCTCAAAAACTGGGGAATCAGTGGGAGAGGGGGAAAGGCATAAAGAAGTCCCGGTGGGCCCAATCAAGAAGTGCGTCTCTCTGGGGGGGTGTTAGGGCAAAGTGGCTGCTGCATTTGTTGTTTATCAGAGAGGCAAACAGGCCACAGCACAGCTGGCCCCAACGACAAAATATCTTCATCGCCATGTTGTGGTTGAGAGACCACTCATGAGGCAGGAGAATGCATCAGCTCAACTTGTCTGCAATCAGGTTGGATTTCCCCGGGATATGCTTTGTTACCAGAAAGTGGCTGGAAACAATAGCCCATTGCCAAATTCTTAGGGCTTCCTGACAGTGGGTAAGATTTAGTCAGTCCTTATTTGTTGATATACCATCGCATTTGTCCCCAAAGAAAGGACAGACTGAAACGCTCAACGCTAAAAGCACTGCCCTCAATTCTAGGATGTTGGTATGCTGATTGGCCTCTTGGGGGGACCATGTGCCTTGGACAGTCTTTCCCAGATAATGCCCCCCACCCCATCTGGGAAGCATTCGTGGTCATTATGGCTTTGGGCAGATGAGATAAAAGGTGTGACCCCATAGATTTTCTTCTGGCTTCATCCACCAAGATAAATCCTTTTTGCAGCAATTAGGATTGGGTGAGACATCGGATACGTTAGAACTGACAATTGTGACGCCAAGAACCACTGAAGCAGCCTCATTGTGATACCTTTCTAGGGGTACTATGGTTATAGTTGCTGCCATGGTTCCCAGAGTTTGCAGTATCAGGCAAGCAAGAACTTTGCTTTGGGAAATGACTTGAGCTTGTCACCTTAGCTTCATTAGCCTGTGGAGGGAAAGGGAGGCTATGCAGGAAATTGTATTCCGTCTCAGTTCGATGAATTCTAGGTCCTGTGTAGGAGTCTACTGTGATTTTTCCTTGTTTATTGAAATGCCTAGTGCCTCGGCGAGGTGTAGGATGAGGTTTGTGGCATGAAGCAGCAGATGCCTGGAGGGGGTGGTGTGGAGCCATCCATCTACAATATTGAAACACTCAATCCTCACAGTCTCAAGTGAGCTGTTATGACTACCATGCATTTGGTGAACTCCCTAGGGGCTGTGGTGAGACTGAAGAGCAGTGCTCATAGCTGAAAGAGGAGATATCTTCGGGAGCACTTGTCCATCTTTATGTGGTAATACGCATCCTGAAGATCTATAGAGCACATCCAATCATCCTTCTCCAGAAAAGGAAGGATGGACTGAACCGTGACCATTCAGAATTTTGTCTGTGCTTATGTGTACGCATGTATGTGTTTCTTCATGGTTATATAGAACTTGAGGTTGCTGCAAAGATCAGCCACCATTGACTTCAGATCTCCTTGCTCCCAGTGTTCTCTTCTCATCTGGACCACTGAATCGGGGGAAGGGTATATCCCATACATTTCCCATCACCATATGAGGCCCCTTTAATCCAGATGAGGGCGTTCTTAGTCTACTTTGTGACAGAGAGAGAGGGAGAGAAATGTAGTGGCAAGGGGTTGTCCTACTGTAGCTGGGTGTAGAATGGAGGTGTTATGCTCATCCTTTGTATATGTTGACATTGTCATCTTAGGCAGAGAACATATGAGGAGATATACCATGTCTTGGGGTGACATGAATTTCCAACACCAGGGTCTGCTACTTTGATGGCTGCCACCTTTCTCAACAATCCCTGATCACTTTTGGGGAAATTTTTAAATTTGGCCACACCCTCTGCACAGTTTCACATCCTCTGAGAGCAGTGGGCATTCAGATGTCTCATCATCCACTCCCAATAACCTAATCTGGCTATTAGAGAAGCCTGGAGATGACTTTTTGGTTAGTAGCAGGGTGCTGCTTATATTGTCACCAGGATAGCCTTCTATAAAGAAATGGTAACCATAGTTTCTGAAAAGTCAAATTTCAGATGGAGAGAGGAAGTGTAGGTTATTAAGTGTGATCCATGTGTGGGGAAAGTATGTTTATACTAGCAGTTTAGAGTGATGTCTAAAGACATGCAGGTAGGTGCGTGCGTGAATGAGTGTGCCTTCTTTGAAGGTTGGGTGTCGGGCTGGCAACTCGGCACTGTAAAAATCCACTGCCAATCATTAGCGGACTGGAGTTCCGCTGTGGCGACCCTTAACCGGGAAAAGCTGAAAGAAAGGTACAAATTTGTTTAACAGGCCGAGATCCAGAATTGGCCTCCAGTCCCCCATCTTTTTTGGCACTAAAAAGAATCTTGAGTAAAGTCCGAATCCTGTTTGTTCTGGTGGGACTTCTTGGATGACTTTTTATAAGCAGCTTTTGGATTTTTACTGCTGCTAGATCCCTCTGACTGGGTGGAACATAGGGGATTTGCTTTGAAGTCTTGGAAAGAGATTGAATGGAATATGGTAACCTCTGGTGATAATTTTCTGCACCCAAGTTTCTGAAGTTATCATAAGCCAGGCTGATTGGAGGGAAATCTTCTCCAGTCTGCTTCCAGAGGTAAGCAATCAGGCCTCCTTTCAGGAACGCTGGTAGGGCTGTCCAGAGAACAAATCTCTGGAGCCCTGATTACGTGGATCCCCCTCTGCCACAGGGAGGATGTCTTCTAGAAGAGTTTCCCCTCTGCCCCAGAGGGAGTCCTCACCACATGCATCACGAAAAGACCCTTGGGATTTCTTGAACCACATCCCCCTCTGCCACGGGGAGGATGTCTTCTAGAAGAGTTTCCCCTCTACCCCAGAGGGAGTCCTCACCACATGCATCACGAAAAGACCCTTGGGATTTCTTGAACCACATTTCCCACTCCTCTGATTTCTAGAATTGGATCGCTGAGGAGCAGAAAAACAAACGCCAACAGCAGAAAAGGTATTTCCATCCTTCTCATACCTGGCTAGTGTCTCTAAATTTTGGGTCAAACAATGAGGAGGCGTGAACGGGAAATTTGCCAAAGGAAGACTTGAAGGGTTCTATGAAGTCACACAAGCACATCCAGGCATGTCGCCTTATGGCAATGCCTGTACCCGCTGACCTAGACATCTCTTCAGCTGCATGGGCAATAACCCGCACGGACAAGTTAAGTTTGAAAGACTCCTGAGTGGCAAGCTGTGAGGCAACCTTGTCCCAACCCTCATCAGACACTGCTCCTGCAGGGTTGCCCAAAAGCTCAATCATCAGATCCCTTTGGAGTCTAGTAAATGTGCCAAGAAGTTCAAGGACCTAATGCAAAGGTCGATGATGCAAAAACCTGCTTCCCAAATCTGTCCATCGTCCTAGACTCTTGGTTAGGGGGATGAAGAATAAAACTCTTTTTGGTGGCTGCTGCCACCACCAAGTTATCCACTGCTAAATCCTTTGACAAATGGGGTTGATCTTCTGGGGCGGTTAAGATTTTATCTGGCCTCCAGGGAATGGGCTCTATGGAATCAGGAGCCTTCTCCGCTTGCTGAACAATCAGCTTAATTAGATAGTCAGCGGGTGGGGTCACTCAAAGTAGATGGGTGGGCACGAAAAGCTTGCAAGAACAGATTCCTCAGAGGATGGGTTAGAAGGCTTCCAATCACCCCTCTATTTTAGTATTTCTAGGATGTCTCCAACTGAGACATTCAGGGGGTGACCGGAGAGAACCTTCCCCTTCATCATAATCGGTCTTCTAGGACGGATTCTTCAAAAGAATCTAGGTGCTTCCTCTTGCACATCCTCTTTCAGGGTGGCTCTTCAGGGGGAAATTCTGAAGGAGTGGGACCCTGAACAGGAGTGTCTGCTGCTCTTGTGCCTGCTTTCCAAACATATTAGATTGTGACAGCTGCGAGCCAGTGGATATGAAAATATGGCACTCCAATGAGGAAGGAACCAGCTGAGAGACTGCTGAGGCCAACGCTCTCTCCATGATGTGGAAGGCAGGCCCACCTGAAGAGCGATGGGAGCCCGGAACTGAGACAGACAACCTCGGAACGAGGGTCACACCCGGCTCCCATGAGCAACCCTCCAGAACAGGAGCTGGGGGAGGGCTAGAAACCACCAAAGTCCTGAGAGCCAAAGACTGCACTGTAGAAACAACTGCAACCATACCAAGGGTCTCAGAACTGACAGCCGAGCCACTGTCCCATGCGTACAATAGATCCAAAGGAGCCAAAGAAAACAGATGACCCCGGTGCAGAGGTGAGATGCATCATCGGCAACAAGGTAACTGGTCACAGGAACGAAGTGGAGGGCTCCAAACCTTGGAAGGAGGTTGAAGGAAGATAAATTGGAGGAGTCTTTGGAGACTAAGCCTCGGCTCAGGGAGGGAGAGAGGTCTGCATAGGTGCGGGAAGAGCCCTGGCTGCTAAAACTTGGTCTAACAATCTAACTACATCTAATTCAGACAGACTCCTGGAAGAATGGATTGACATTCTTGAAGGGGAATCAGGCCTATCCACAAAGGGGGGTGGGGAGCTGACCCAAGAACAAGTCCACAAAAGGGAATATCTAGTCCTGGGAAGTATAACTTGTTCAACTTTTGATACCATTGGTTGCTGTGCAGAAGGGGAAGCTGGTATCAAATGAGAGTGATGCTGGTGCAGAAACTATTGTCAGTCCCGAAGAAGTCATAGGTGCCAAAACAGTGGCTGGTGCAGAGTGTTTTTATTGGTTCCACAATTGTCGGTACTGATGTAGTCCGTGCCAAAGGTTTTGGTTCTGTCACTTTAGGTATTTTGGCCGTCGGTTCTGAGGAAGTGGATGGAACTTGTGATTTGCGAGGTTTTCTCATATGCTAATGGTGAGGCCGGCACAGAATGGCTTTTTCTTTTTGTGTCTTAGCTTTGAGGATTTAGAAGACTCAGCCTTAGAGTAGGCTTCACTAAAGGAACATTTCAACAAGCTCTTTAGAATGAGCTTGTCTCTTTCTGCTAAAGTATGGGCACTAAACCCCTGACAATTTTTACATGTAATGTCAATGTGGGGCACCCAAACAGTACATGTAAGAAAGATGCCCATCTCAATTGGTCATCTTTCTGCCGCAATCCTAGCATTGCCTGAAACCGGATTTCCCTTTTTGTTTCTCTGCCATATCAATTTCAGACACACACAGGCAGAAAGAATAAGGAAAACAGAAGAGACTTTTTTTTAAATCAACTAGCAATAGTATACCAGAAATACCCAAAGGGTATTAAGAGAGACAGGAAGAAGATAACAACAATGGTATCGAAAGATTACCAATGGTAAAAAAAAAAGGGGGGGGGGAAGGCCCGTTACCAACAATGGTAAACTAGAATTACCTTATGGTAAAGGGGTGGGGGGTAAAATACAGTAAAAGGCAGTCAAACAAATAATAGCAAAACTATCAGAGAGAAACTAGAAATAAGTCAAAAACACTAGAAAAAGCACTAAAAGAACTAAAAGCACTTGGCTGACTATCAGCTGATGTGTTTAATTTTCAGAGTCAGAAACGAGATCTGAGGTAATGGAAGAGGGGTATTGTGGGTACAGCCTTAGCTCGAGAGTTTTTGGCTGGAGTGAGCTATATACAATGGCAGAGTCTGTTCTGAGGGGTCAGAACCAAACACATCAGTCAAAAATGAAGATTGACAGATATACTGTTTTCCAGGTCAGAAATTTAAGATCACATTTTCCTGCTGGTTCAAAGGGAGACTGGATTAAGGCCTGCAGTAGAAGATTCAAATCCCATGGAGGAGTAAGGTGGTCTAAGTAAAATTGTACCTCTTAGGAAGGCCTTGCATATCTTAGCAGAGGCTAGGGAAAAATCGTCAACTCCTATATGAAAGTTAGAGATTGCTTCTAACTGAAATTTAGTGGTAGAAGAGCTAGCTCCTTTATTGAAAATGCATACCAAATATTCTAGGACACTGTGTAGGGGCTGAAAAGAGATAAATATGTTTTGGATGTACACAACAAACAAAGCTTACATTTACTTTTGCAAGTTTTCCTAGTAGAAGTTTTATGGGAAAATAAAAGTATAAAACATACAGGAGACGAGAGCACAGCTTGTCTGGCTATTAATGGAGGTGCAGAAACCATGGGTTTGAGATATTCAAATGAATCAGGTGGTCTGGAATCGGATCCAGAATCCAAGGTGGGTAAAGAAGATGAGGCCAAATGAAGGGGAACCAAACCTGTTGAGGCTAGTAAGGTGCAATGAGGATGACTTTGCTGCTCAACCTTGCAGCATTCTGTAGAAACTTTGGAATCGAGAGTTGGAGGATAAGCAAAAGAAGACTGGAGGGACAATTGTGGAGCAGTGTTGTCCCTGTGTGATTCTCCTGGTGGAGGGGTTAGGGCAAAAATGCTGCTGCATCTGTTTAGGTGAGAGACAAAAAGATCACAGCAAGGCTGGTCCCACTGATGGAAAACTGCTTCAGCCACTTTCATTTTGTGGGACCTTTCATTTTGTGGGATCACTCGTGAGGTAATAGAATTGACCTACTCAGTCTGCTATCACATTGCAATCACATTGCAATTCCCAGAATGTGTTGCTATCAGAAAGCAGTTGCATGAGATTGCCCATTGTCACACTGAGCACTTCTTGACACTGAGTTAGATCTGGTTCCTCCTTGATTGTTGATGTGCCAAACTGACATATTGTCGTTTGAATCACAACTGTACCCAGAGGTAGAGCATCCTGAAAAGCTTGCAGTGATTAAAAGAACTGCTCTCATTTCCAGGACATTTATTTGCAAATTGGCCTCTGCCAGGGACCAAGTGCCTTGGACTGCTTTCCCCAGGAAGTGCCCCCCTCCACCCAATCTGGGGTGCGTCCGTGGTCACTATGGCCTTGGCCAAGGGAGAAAGAATGAATGAATGGACAACCTTCTAGAACCTGATCTGACTTTACCCACCACCAAAGATATCTTTTGCATGCTTGTATGATCCTTATGTGAAATGACATCCACTATTAAAGAATTGACCATTGAGATGCTAGCAATCACTGAAGAATTCTCATATGAAATCTTGCTAGGGGGGACTAATTATGGCTGCTGACACTGACATCAATGCCTGAAGTGTCAATCAGGTTAAATTTTCATGACATGGAATCTCTAGAAGTGAATCTGTTGCAGATATTGTATTGAAAACTGTTCCTATGAACTCATTTTTGAGATAAATTGCAACAAATCTTATTTGCAGCTATTATAATTCCTAGAAGTGAGCAAGTTTGGAGTACCTGGTCTCTTGCTAATATGACTAGATGCCTGATTAGGGTGGTGATGAGTCAAGTCTAAATACGGAAACACTCAGAATCCCTGTAGTCTCAAGTGAACACAGTCACCACTGCCATGGATTTGGTGCATACTATGGGGGCTGTAGTGAGACCAAAAGCAGGGCTTTGAACTGGTAATGACTGGCTCCCAGCTTGAAGCATAACCCTTTTGGACCGCCTGTTTTTTTTTTTTTTTTTCTTCTTCATGTATTAGTATGCATCTTGAAGGTCTGTCAAGCACATCCAATCGTCCTTACCTGGAAATGGCAGGATGGACTAAACCGTGACCATCTGAAACTATGAATGTCATACTGACTTGTTCAATTTGCTGAGATCTACAACTGGTCTCCAGTCCCCTGTTTTCTTTGAATCTAAGTTCCAGATTCTCTCTGGTCTAGTGGAACCTCTTGGATGACTCTAGCAGCTTTTGTATTTCTAGTGCTGCTGCTTTCCTGTGGGTGGAACATCAGGAAACGTTTGTGAGGATGGCGGTGGAAGGGAAAAGGGAATTACATAACCTCTGGAAATAATCCTTTTGCACCCATGCATCTTTTGTTATATCTTGCCAGGGTCTAGTGCAGGATAAATGACCCCCGATTGCCTCCACAGGGGGGACAATCAGGCCTCCTTTCAATATGCGCTAGTATAGCCTGTCAGAGAAAATGTCTCTAGACCCCTGGTTTTTGTGGCCCACCTCTTAACGTATGGGCAACATCTTTAATTAGCGTTCCCTCCTCTGCCTTTCGGGGAACCATCCCCACGTGTATCTTGGAAAGGACCCTGAGATTTTTTGAACCACATTTTTCATCCCCCTCATTGGTTCCTAAAGAAGGCCCTTTGGGGGGGGGGGGGCTGAAAAATGTACTCTACAGCAGAGAGTGTCTTTCCATCTTTTTCATGCCAGCAGAGAGTGTCTTTCCATCTTTTTCATGCCAGCAGTGTGTGCCCCTCACTTTGTGGCCAAATGAGGAAGATCCGTCAAAGAGAAAATCGACGAAAGAAGACTTGGACTCCACAAAATCACAGAAGTGCATCCAGGCAAGCCTCCTTATTGAGAAACCTGAACCCGCCACCCCGTAAGGGTACCCTTCGTCCGCATGAGAGAAGTCTCATGGACAAATTTGAAATGGACTAAGGTTGCCAATTTCGAGGCTAACAGTCTCAGCAGTAGTGGTCCCTGAAAGAGTGACAGTTTTACCAAATCTCTTTACAACCTAGCGAAATGTGCCAAATAGTTCAGCAACCTAAGAGAAGAGAGTCGCTGAAGCGTACACGCTTCCCAAATCTGTCCAAAGCCCTAGACTCTCTGTTAGGGGGATAGATAGTGCAACTGTGTTCTGCAAGTTCCTTCTTTGTGGCTGCCGCCATTACCATGGCATCTACTGGTACTCCCTTGCTCCAGAATTCCCTTCCTGTCAGTGGTGCCAGAAACTATTCTGGTCTCTTGGGGATAGGTTCAACTACATCAGGTTCCTTCCATGCCTGATGAGAGATCAAATCAATGAGCTCATCAGAGTTACACAGGAGGTAGATGGGCCAGATCCAAACACCTCCAGGAATACAGATTCCTTCCAGGGAAGGATTTTGAGAGGACCAGTTACCCCCGTTGCTTAAGGATCTCTAGAATGCCACCAAATGAGACGTCTTCTAGTGGTGATCTAGGGGATCCCTCCCCTTTATTGAAATCAATGTCTTCTGTGACACATTCCTGTGTGGAATCTTAAGTGCTTCCTTTTACACTTTCTCCTACTGGGTAATTTCTCAGTGGGATGTTCCAGAGAAGTGTCGGAAGAAACGGTAATACCCTGCTGGCTAGCTTGGAGATGTTGGACTGGCTGTCCCTGTGGAGTCAATTGTAGAGGCTCAAGGTGCAGAAACACATTTATTTTACATTTGTTTACCAGAAAAATCTGACTGGACAGGTCCATTTTCAGCACAGACCTGGTGAAAAAAGCTCCACAATACAATACAGTACACAAGACAAAAACTGAACATACTTATAGCAATCATACACAATATGTTAGAGATTAACAATTCTTATAGTAGGCAATCATTGAGGTACATAAACTTAAAACAGCATTTGTATTATTTTTACAGTTACAAGTTTTGTCAAGTAAACATCAACGGGTTCACAAGCTTTCAGGGGAACTGTTTATACTTAGCTGTACACAGAAACATTCTCTTGGCTTGGGTTAGCCTGGTGAGTGGCATGAACAGCACCAGTCACTTAAATAGTGGGTTTTCAGGAGTTTTTTGAAATGAATAAAGGAGGTGGTAGAAGTTATTTGGCTTGGTAGTGTGTTCCAGGTTTTAACAATGGTGCTGGCAAAGAGGGATTTACTGGCATCATTTTTATGTTGGATGACAGTTATGAGGTTCTAGTTACTAGATCTTAAGCCTCTAGAGTGGATGTTGGGCTGAATTAGATGCTGAAGTGCTGTGGTTCTCAGGAAGGTAGCACAGTTTGTATGCTAGAGAGAGTTGATTGAGTAGAAGTATATGAGGCAACTCAAGCCAGTTGAGCTGCTTAAGGGATAGACAGTGGTGGGACCTATATGAGGCTTCAGTAGCAAACTTGGCAATCTTGTAGCAAGATTCCATTTTATTTAGATCGGTGTGGTGGAGATTAGTCAAGATGGGAGGCATAGAGGGTGGATAGAAGACGAGTCCTTGCGATGGTTGCTTTGGTGTGTTTAGTTATAAACTGTTCCTGTAGAAGAGTCCAAGTTTTTTATTAACTTTCTTGATGGTTTGTGCTATGTGGATGTCGAACCTCAGGTTATTGTCTATTTCTACACCTAGCAGTTTAATGTCTGTGGTTGGACTAATTTGAATGTTTTCTTTAGATGGTGAAATAACTATTTAGGGGAGGAGATCTGCCTGGGCTGAAAATGGTCTTTTTTTGGGATTAAGAAGCTTGATGTTGGTGAACCAAGTTTCAGCTAGGGTGAAGTTATTTTGGGTTAGGGTTTGCAGTTCACTTAGGGTGGGGGCAGCACATATACTACTGAGGCAGTGGGTGAGGATGAAGATATCTTGTTAGTAAATAGAGAGAACAGCAAGGGCCAAGGATGGAGCCTTGAGGGACTCAGATGGTAACTGGTAACAGGGGGGACAGTTGTCCCTACCACAGGACTGCTTGGCGACAGCCAGATAAGTAGCTGTTGAACCATGATATAGAGGGGGGACTTATATTTGAGTAGACAGAATTTCAAGAAGCATACTGTGATTTACCATGTCAAAGGCTTTTGATAAGTAAGAATATGGAAGAAACAAATAGACCCTTGTTTCTATGATGGTCAACTATACTGGTGAATGATAGTAATGCTGTAGTGGTGCTATGGGAAGGTCTAAAGGGATATGGAGTGTACGTTATTTTGGAGGTACTGCATTAGTTGCGTATGAACTCCTCTAATATTTTGGATAAAGGTGATAGGATTGCTATTGGGCGATAGATGGTGAGCTCTAAGGAGATACCTCCTTTGTGCAGTGGAATAATGTGATGTTTGCCATGAGGTGGGAACTTTGCATTCTAATAGAGATCTACTTATGAGAATAGAGACAGGATAGGCTATAGCGTCAGCTGATATCTGAAGGAAGTCTGCTGGTAGCATATCAGCTGCTAGAGTGGTTGGTTTAAGTTGTCTAAGGAGTTTACAAATTGCCTTGGTGGACAAGGAGTGAAGGTGAAAACTGGGGGTATTGTTTTGTATATTGGGGTGGGTTGGGTAGTTATTGGTGTGGGCTGCTAATGCTATTTCAGGCATTGGCAAGGGTCTGGACTGCTTCAATAAAGAATTTGTTCGACTGAGTAGGAATGCTTTCATGGTTATTTGGTAGCACATGGGTTGGAGTATTGGACTTTCCTGGGTTTAGTATAACGTTTATTGTGGCCCAGAATTTTAGGGAGTGGATTATATTTTTCTTGCGTAGTTTTATAGTAGCAATATCTGTCTAGTTTGATTTGTTTTTTTGGCTTTGTTATGGAGCTCTAGATAGTTTTGTCTCAAAAGTAGTGTTTTTTTTTTTTTTTTTTTTTTTTTTTTAATATTGAATCCAGGCCTTCTCCCTTTCTTTCATTATAGTTTTAGTATACTTTCTCTGGCATCAGGCAGAGTTAGTTTTTATTCCAATGGTTCTAGGGGTGCATGATGAATTAAGATTTTTTTAAAGAAGGTTTTGTTAAAGTATTCTATGGCTTTGTCTAGAGATTAGTTGTTTTAGGGGAGTCAAGCTGCAGCTTTTTAGTGCATTGATGAAGTCAGTAGCTATAAAGGTCTTTTTGTTTTGAACTACTCTGAGGATAGGTTGGCTGATGGTTTGGGATCTGCTCCTAATTAAGTAGGTTGGATGATGGTTATTTAGGGTATCTGGAAGACAGCCAGATTGTTGTCCAAGAGTGGGGTCAGATACCAGGATCCAGTCTAAGATGGACTGGCGTTTGGATGTCAATTCTAGTAGGGGTGGTTATAGCTTGGGTAAACCTGTGGAGGTTAATAAAGGCAGAGGGATTATTACTGGAGCAGTTAAGCCAGTCAATACTGAAGTCCCCTAATAGTACTGTTTCATGTGGTAGGGAGATGGAGATCCAATTAAGCAGGCTTTCCATTAGTGATGTTATTGCCTGGTGGGATATAGCCACCTGCAACAATGTTTCTTGGAATTTATTTTTAAATTGGCAAAGATTAGTTCTACATCTTTGACTTCTTGAGTATTGTAATCTAGTTGTTCTATGATGAGATGATTTTGAAATATTGCAACACCTCATGTAGAACACAGCCAGGGATATTGTCAGGTCCCATAGCAGCAGTATTCTTGGCCTTGGACAGTGCTGTTTTAACCTATGCAGCAGTAATACTGGGTGCCTGGGAGAGTAAAGTTGGCACCGAATCTGTCTGCCAGTATCTTGGCAATATCTGAGTTGCTATAGGAGGTGCCATTGTGCAGTAGCTCAGAGCAAATATGGGTATTGCCGGAGGTTCTTTACATAACTATAGAAGGCCTTGGGGTGGTCTTTACTATCTGCTGCAATTCTGTTTTCATAGCCAGCTTTAGAGGATATGATGACGGATCTCAACTTTTTGTTGAGGCTAAGGAAGTGTTTCCAGTCTTGGAACTTCACCTTATTCCACATCAGTTTCCTCCTGTTGTAGAGTTTTTGCTTTACAACAGTGGACATGTTAGCCAAAAGTTAGGTCACATTACATAAGTTCCCAAATCCCTAACAACTGGGTCAATTCCTAGGGGAGTATTGTTAATGTGGTGGTTCCCCGGGATACATGCCTTCTCAAAAGATACAATAATGCATTCTTTGGCATTTAGCTTCAATCCATGATTTTGGCACCAGTTATTTATTTGGGACAAACCATCCCGCAGGATGGCTAAGTCATTTGAGTACTCAATGACAGTTCCTAGCTTTCAGTCATCTGTAAACTCAGCCAGATTTCTTTGGTATTGCCTTTTACTTCAGAAAAATAGATGCCAAACAGAAGTTTCAGCACAAAACCCTGGCGGGGGACTTCATTGGTGACTGGTCTCTTTGTGGAGGTAACTTCCCCTATTTTCATTCCCTGCATCCTATCTTTGACTGGTTGGCAATCCAGCAGATAACACTGGATTCTTCGCAGTTTAACTTTTCTACTCTCCTGAGTGGGGAATTGTCAAAAGCTTTGGTCTCCATCCAGTGCTTTGGTGACTTTTAAAAAAAAAGTCCATCAGGTTCATTAAACATGACTTATCCTTGACAAATCTAGACGGAGATAGATCAAGTGTTTGGAGGTTCCCTATGTCTTTGTTGATTAGTTCCATGACAAGTCTTTCCATGGCTTTACATAAGAGGTTGGTTAGACTTGGGTCAGGAATTGTCCGTGTCTGTGGAAGGTCCTCCCTTATGCAGGGAAGTGACTGTAGCTGTTCTTCATTCGCTTGGTACAAAACCTGTAAGGAGGCCGAGTGTTAGGGGTGTGGCTTCATGCTATTAAGGATGCATCCAAGGATATTGTCAGAACTCATTGATGTAATATTTTTAGCCTTGGATAGCAGTTTTAGGACTTGGTCTTATGTGATAGCTGGAGGTGAGCTAGTTTAAGGTATATCTTGAGGAGGAAATACCATAACACCGAAATTTATAAACCCGAGACGAAAAGACTGCAGATGAACATCAATGAAAGTTAACAATGCTGAAACTTTTAAAAATTGAAATACCTATGTCCAGAAGCACCCATAGGTTTTGAATGGAGCTCGTGCTGCAGTTAGAACAGCTACTTCATTTGAACATATGTATTCTTTTTTTTTTTTAAAGATTGTGAATGGTGATCTCTGGTACAGTGAGGATTGGGAAATTTACCCTCTTTCTCCACTGTAGCGCAATCTCAGAGTTGGTATATACAATTTGTAGGGTGTGTGTGTGTGTGTGTGGGGAGGGTTCAGGGAGGCTTGTCTCCCTGCAAGAACATTGAAAAGGTTTTTTTTTTTTTTTTAGTAGTGTGTTTAAATGTAGAGGTTGGTTTTGTGATTTCAGCTTCATTTCAGAGTGCTTCTGGACATGAGCATTAAGTGTTTCGATTTTTTAAATGTTTTGGCATTAACTTTCGTTGATGTTCACTTGTGGTCTTTTCATCTCAGGTTTCTAAATTCTGGTGTTATGGTATTTCGATCTACTGAAGTTGATCCTTTGAGGGATAGACAAAGGGGAGAGGGATAACGTTTGAATGAAATTCATCAGTAGGTTCATTACATCTTCAGCCTTAGCATAGGTAGCATCACTCACAACCAGCCCTGTGCATTGCTGCACTTTTTTTTTTTTAGATTACAAACATAACTAAAAAATGCCTTGTAACTATTTGGCTTGGGTAGCTATTTTAGCCTCAAACTCTGCTTTGGTGGATCTTAAACTCCTGAGTTGTTTGCTTATTTTAGTGACAAAGGCTCTCACATTCTGGGAATTATCTAATTACTTTGGTCCAAAATCTTTTCCTTTTATTACATAGCTTGTTGATATTATAGTTCCACCATTTGGGTTTCCAGGGCTTGCCCTGCACTTGTTCTTACGGGGTACAGCTGCATTTATGCAGCTGATTATATGCTGGTACGGTGTGGTGGTGTACGTTTTTGTGTATTCAGTAGAGTTAACTGGGTTTGGTGAGGATTTGAGGCTTACCAATGTATCCATGAAGGGGTATGTAGCTTGTCAAAGATTTCTAAAGATACCTTGTGAAGAAGGGATCTTTGCTTTCAATTTTATTTTGAAGTAGACTGCTTTATGCTCAGACCTAAGATAGGTGAGAGATGGTGCAAGATGCTTCTATACTAGTAAGGACAAAATCCAAGATGTTAATCCCCCTTTTGGGTGCTCTTTTGTCAATACAAATGCCCTGGAACAAATGGTCAAAGTCCAGGAATCTCTGCCTGTGCACTAGTGGTGGTGTAGGTTTCCCAGTCTATAGCTGGGTAGTTTACATAGCCTAGGAAAATGGTATTTGGTTTAATACTGAGTAGATAGGCATTGTGGATTTCCTGTTATCATACAGGGAGATCTATAGCTAGCTAATATATGGTACGGGCCCTTTCTGATGATTATTGGGACTTGAAGCTCTAGTTCATCATGCTGCTTTACCAGACTTGGTGTGTCTTCTAGATTTTCTGGACAGAGGTGGACAGAGAAGAGTCCAGAAGCCCCTGGAGAATGGTCCTGACAGAGCCTGATATGGACCTAGAAAAGGAATCAAGCTTATAGTGCTTTGTAAAAGTATGTGCAGAGGACCAGGTAGCAGCTTCTAGAATACTTCTGGAATCCAACCCTTTCCAAAAAAATGCAGATGAATCCAAGTCCCTGGTAGAATGGGTCTTTACTCTGCCTGGAATATGCTTGTTATGGGGAGTACAAGAAAATGTAATAGCTTAAGACAACCATTTGAAATTAAGTCTGTTTTGACACAGGCTGTATCTTACTTTCAGAAGAAATGAACAATTGATCAGAAGTTATGAAAGATTTAGGTATGTCAAAATAGTAGCAGAGTGGTGATCATCCAAGGTATGGAATATTCTTTCCCTCTCATTTATAGGTTCAAGAAAGAAAAAAGTTTTGTACTCACCATAACGTTCCATCCGAGTTGTCTTGCATCTGTCTTCAACCCATGGGTTCGGATCTGATCTTTGATCCGACTTGGCCACATTTTTTATAGCTTGGATCCAAGAACTGGGCTCCTCCTCTAACCATAATCCCCCACTCCACCAGCATTACCCTCAGAGTTTGCCGAATAGTCCATCCAGCTATAAGAAAAAATAACTGTTTATGAGGGAACACTCAAAAGCTCAGACCATGTTGTGGTCTGAGTCACATTATCAAGGTCCTTCAAAAAGGCGGGAAGGTTGAAGACAGATGAAAGACAACTCAGATGGAATGTTATGGTGAGTACATAACTTCTTTATCTGAAGTAGTTGCTTTCATCTGATATTCAACCCATGGGACTAAGTCCCTAGCTACACAGACCCTGGGTGGCTCTAAGGAAGGATGTTCCAGAGCATGACAGAGCCAAAGGAAGCACAGCTTCTGGAGATTATGTCCAATTTGTAGTGGTTAATAAAAGTATGAGAAGCCCAAGTGGCTGCTGTGTGAATGCCATCCAATGAAACTTTAGACCAGAAGGCGGAAGAGGTAGAGATGAACCTAGTGGAATGGGCTTTAATTTTGTTTGGTAAAGGGATACCTCCTTAAGTTTGTAAATCAAAGGAATGCACCTAGATACACAACTGGAAATTGTTACCTTAGAGACTGGTCTTCCCAGTCTGGACTTTGAAAAAGAAAAACTGATCGGACTTAAGGATTTAGTTCTGTCTAGACAGAACTTCAGTTGCCTGTGAACATCTAGAGAATGGAGCTGGTATTCACCCGTTTGGAAAATTTGTAAAAAAGATCAGTAAATTGATCTCTTCCTTAATATTACTCTCTGAAGTGACTTTAGGCAAAAAAAGAGCAGTTAGCACAAAGGGTGACTCTGTCTTTGCGAAAAATGAGATGAGGCTTGATGGACACAGCCTGAAGTTCTGAAACTGTTTGCAGAAGTAATGGCTACTAAAAGGGCTGTTTTCCAAGATAATGGTTGTAAGTCCACTTTGGCTGCTGGTTCAAAGGGGGAAAACATCAAAGCCTGAAGGACTAAAGTAAGACCCCAAGGGGGGATGACCTCTTATCAAAGGTCGAAGGAGTAAAGTGCCTTTTAGGAAAATCTTACAAAGTTTGGAAGAAGCCGAGGAAGAGGAATTAAACCTGACATGGTAGTTAGAGATGGCTGCTAACTGAACCTTGATGGTAGAGAAGCTAGAACCTTTGTGGAAGAGTGGATAGGAAATCCAGAATAAATGGAATAGCAGCCAAGAAAGGATCAACTTGGTGGTTGATGAGCCCAGATCAAAAATCTCTTCCACTTGCTAGCATAAATTTTCCTAGTGAAAGACTTGTGAGCTGCTAAAATGATATTCTTGACTGAGGATGGTCGGGGAACTCTAGCCATCACTGCAAATGGAGTAGCCACTCTAGCCATCACTGCAAATGGAGTAGCCATGCTGTCAACCAGAGATTGACAATGTCCGGATGACGGCGACTGGACGGGAGAGAAAGAAGATCCAGATATGGATGTACAGTCCAGACAGGACAACAGATGAGACCAAAGGATGGGAAACCAGATTTGCCAAGGCCAGAAAGGGGCAATGAGGATTACTTGACACTTCAACCTCCTGGCTTTCTGAAGGAATTGCAGGATAAGAGGCAGAGGAAAAGCATACAGAACACTGGGGGCCAAACGTGAACTATTCTCTCTTGGTGATTCTCCTGGAGAGGGAATTGGGGAGAAAAACTTGCTGCATTTGTGCTGGAAGGAGAGGTGAATAGATCGCAGCCAGGTTGACTCCATTTCTGAAGATCACTTTTGACACTATTGGATTGAGAGACCACTCGTAGGGCATCAGCAGGGTTCAGCTGAGCCTGCCAGAACATTGGATGTCCCCAGAATGTGCATTGCTGTCAAAGTGGTTGGATGAGATTGCCCATTCCCACAATCTCATAGCTTCTCGACCTGGTTCCCCCTTGCTTGTTCACATACCAGACTACAGCCATGTTGTCTGACTGGATAGCAATGGTCCTGGTAGGAAGAGAGGTCTGAAGTGCTTGCAATGCCAGAAGCACTGCTGTCATCTCCAGGATGTTTATATGCAAGTTGGTCTCCAGGGAGGACCATGTGCCTTGAACTGTCTTGTCCCAGATAATGCACCCCCAACCCAAACTAGGAGGCATCTGTAGTCACCGTGGCCATGGTCAGAGGAGGTATGAAGGGGCGACCCTCCAGGAGATTTTGAAGTTGGAGCCACCACATCAGAGATTCCTTGGAGACCTGTGAAAGTAGAACTGGGTGTGACAGAGGGAGATCCAAGAGAGACCATTGTACTGCTAAGGTCCATTGCAGTACTGTCATATGAAGATGAGCAGTGGGAATAATATTTGCAGCCATGGAACCCAGGACTGAACTAGACTTGCCGGGGGCAATGGCATTTGTACAATTTGCTTTACGTGAAGTTGTAATGAGAATTTTGTGGTGGTAAGAATGCCTTGAACTGTACAGTGTCGAGGTGTGCACCTATGAAATCTACCAAAAACTTCTGCTCCACGTACCTCAAAGGACAGTGGTTAAACAACCAAAGTAGCAATAAAACACACCACGTTCCCATGTTTGTAGGATTTAATAAAAATAGTAGCAGCAAAGCTTTCGAGACACAGGCTCTGTTTTTCAATGCATAAAACACATCATGAAAACAACCTTAAATAGTCAGCCAATTACACAGCATAAAATTGGAGACTAAATTAAAGCAATATTAAAAAAATCATCTATATTATAAAATTTATACACATTAACAAAATATCATACGTGATGTAAAAACTGTTACAAGACATTTACAAGCCAAATAATTTCCTGCTTGGCTCTCAAAACTGGTTTAATAGTATTAGCAGAGTTCTAGTATTAGCAGAGTTCAAACCAGGTAAGGTATCAGACAAAGTAGTTTATCTATTTATATTCAGCCAACTCTGTGGCATTTACAATATCTCTACCACGCAAATTTAAAGATATATTTTGCAAAATTATAAACTTGAACTTGTGTCCCTTTTGCTAGTATGCGTTTAAAAAGGGCATTAGTTTCCACACCCCTACAAATGTCAGAAAGATGAGCTCCAATTCTTTAAATTTCCCATTTGTTTTGCCTATGTAAAAACAGTGGCATTCAATACAGTTAACAATATACACTATGTTTTCTGTGCAACAGGAACCAGATGCTCTAATCTCAAAAGTTTTACTTTAGTTATTGGATGTGTAAAATTAATATCAGTGTTTACTTCACTGCAGTAAAAACACAGTTAAGGCATGGAACTGTCCCAAATCTAGGAAACATTTTTAGCAAAGATTGTTATCTCCATTACAAATAATTTGTAAGTTTTTATATAAAAACTTAGGTCATTCAACTATATTAACTTCAGAATTAGGTCCATTTTGCAATCATATTTGTGTGACTATTGAACTCAGCATACAATCCAATTGATGTTCTCTCCTGTTCATAGACTGATTGCTATTAACATGCATGTATGGTTGCAAAGAACCAGATCTCTCACTACTTGACTTTTTATATTGTCAATTAAAGTATCTGTATAACCTCTACTCTGAGGGTCATTAACCATAGTGTCTAATTCATTGTTAAAACTCATCTCACCAGTATTTAACTGACTTGCTCATAAACTTACTTTTTAGTACACCTCTGTATATATACCTGGGATGCATACAATCATAATGCAAAAACTTGGTAGCTTGTACATCCTTTCTATATATTTTAGTCTCAAATGTGTTAGTATGCATATTAATACACGTCAACATCTAAGAAATCAATGTTTTTACATGAAGAATTTATGTCAAATACTAAAATTAGCACTCTTGTAGTGCATCAACAACTTTAGCAGAGTCACCCTTCCACAAAAGAAAACATATCTACAAATCTCTTCAGAAATAGATGTGTATTCCTAAAGGTTCCATCAGCATTACAGATATTGATTTCCTCCCATCTGGCCAGTACCAGGTTGGCATACGTATTGGCTACAGGGTGCCCATAGCAACCCCTGAGCATTGACGGAAATATTGATAATTAAACAAATTATTATTAAGTACATCCATCATCATACAGAGCAGTTCTATATTACTATTAGAGAAAGTACTACGATGTAAAAATTCTCTCAAGGCTTCTAGAGCCAAGTCATTATGTAGGACTGTAAATAATGATTTTATATCTAAAATTCTCTCAAGGCTTCTAGACCAAAGTCATTAGGTATGACTGTAAATAATGATTTTATATCTAGTGTAACCATCATATCATCACTAACACTATTACAGTCAGCCCAGACTAGCAATAGTCGATATCTAGTGAAAGCAGCGATAAGCCACCAGTCGTCCAAATAAGGGAAAACGTGGAATCCCTGCAGCCTGAGATGAGCTGCTACTACTGCCATGACTTTGTAAACACCCTGGGGGCTGTGGTGAGACTAAAGGGGATTACTCGGAACTGGACATGACTGGCTCCCAGTCAAAAGCAGAGAAACTTCATTTCATTTTTATATGGTAGTACATATCCTGGAGGTCTATGGAGCACATCCAGTCATTCTCCTGTAACATGGGGAGAATGGATTGAATTGTGACCATCTGTAATTTTGTCTTGGCAAATGATTTCTTCATATCAGTGAGGTCCAGAATTGGTCTCAAGTCCCCAGACTTTTTTTGGCACTAAAAAGAATCTTGAGTAGATGCCTAATCCGGACTGGCTGGATGACTTTCTTAGCAGACCAGCAATTTTCCTGGCTGCTGCCTCCCTCTGATCGGGTGGAACATTGGGGAGGGCTCTTCTTGGTATGGGTTTGGATAGGAAAGGAATATGTACCCTCTGGATACGATGGTCAATACCCAACTGTCTGTGATGATGGCTTCCCAGGCTGCTGGCTGAAGCAATAGATGGCCCCCGACTGCCTCCAGAGTGGAGCAGTCCAGCAAACCTTCTGGGCTGCTGGAAGGGCTTGTCTGAGAAAGGTTCTTGGGAACCCTGGTTTTTCGGAATGACTGAACAAAGCCGAACCATCAAAGGTATTTTTAGTATGATAGCATATTATGTATTAGTATATTATGATGCATTTTTTTATCAATTTATGCATTAAGTTTTATTTTTCACAGTGTTATAGGCAGACAGCATTTTTAATAAGTTCTTATTTTGATGTGTTGTCTTTTTAAGATTTAGCTGATTATTAAGTTGTGGGATGGGCTGAAGCATGTGACTGTATGATTTCTCCTACTTAAATGCTGTAGTACTGTTATTGCTTTATACTGATGAAGGGTGTAGACCCGAAAGATTTATGCAATAAATTTTCTTTGGTGTGGTATCGTTGTGTGTCGTTTGCAACTGGCAGTAGCACCATTGTTGCTTCACATCGACAGGGATACCCCATGGACCAGTGGGGCCTGTCTTGAGGAGCACCGAGGACTTGTCCGGCCAATGGGGAATAGGCTCTACCATGTCTGGAAGCTTCCTCTCCCTGTGGAAAATAAGATCAGGCGGGGGGGGGGGGGGTGCACCAAAGATGTAGAAGGTCCTGTACCAAAGGCCTCCAGAAACACCAATTCCTCTGGATTAGGGCCTTTGGGTAGACCTCCCACCTCTCTGCCTGTGGATGCAGGTGGGGGATCTGGGGGACCCTTCTTCCTCGAAATCTGTCTCGTTGGTGAGGGACTCTGGTGGCGAGTCCAAGTGCTGCTTCTTGCACTTGTGCTTTCTGTGGTTCTCCTCAGTGGGAAGGTCTGGGGAACTATCGGAAGGCTGTTGGGATTCAGACTGTGGAACAGAGCTCAAGGCCTGAGAAACAGGCAGTCCCTGAGAGGACAGGGGGATGCCTGCTGCACAGATACAGAGGAAGCAGAAATGATGTCCGAAGTTGAAAGTGTTGAGGCTCTCACTCTCATTGAAGTAGAGAGGGCTCTGCACTGCGAACGCCAAAGGACAGAGTACCAGAGGATAACTCCGATAAAGCAATCGGCATCGAAACTCCGAGACCCCCCCATCCCCAGTGCAGAGGAGGCCATCTGAGCTGAGATGTAGTGATGTGTCTGAAAGCCTCAAACCAGACACCCACCCCTCAGACCTGGCACTGAAGTCTCGGCTCAGAGTCGACACACTCAGCCACTGTCTGCATGGAGATAATACCCATTGACGTAGATCACTCGACACTCAGGAGCTAAGAACCAGAGGGTTCCGAAGCAGGGGGTCGAGTGGAAGAGGAGAGATCGGAAGGAATTGGGGTTGGGTGCTCACAGCTCCAAAGGGAGACAGTAGGCAGAACCCCCCAGCTGCATCTGTGCATGCAGAAAATGCATCAATAGCCTGCCCATCTCGGCATTGGAGAGGGAGTGAGGACCTGAATGACGAAGCTACTGATCCCGGTCTAGAATGATGTCTGGGAGAGCGAAGGACTGGGGAAGTCCAGGAGGAGGCAGGTTCAGAAGAGAACCGTGGGGACTGGGAGAAGCATGCTTCCTCTTAGGAGACTACGACTGAGAGGGCCCTGGATTCAGCAGGCTGTTTTGGGTGCCTGTCTGTCCTGTGGTGGCTTGTCAGCCTGATCTTTTATCTTCACAGACCGGTTCTGGGCCAATTTAGGGGAGACTTGGGCTCCCGAGGTGGAGGCCTGAGCAGCAGAGGAAGACTGATACAGGCCCTTTAAGATTAATTTATTCCTCCTATCAGCATGCACTGATTAAAGCCCAAGCAGCTAGAACAGGAAGAATCAAGGCGACTGGCACCCAAGCAATATATGCACAAGATGTGGGCATTAGACGGTGGTATCTTATGCCCACACCCTGTACACTTTGGGGCTTCAGACATGGTAGGTTGCTAATGATAGAAAGGAGAAAAGCCTGACAAAAAAAAAGTTACCCGTTATTGTTCTTTTTTTTTTTTTTTTTACGAAGAATGTGCAGAAAATATAGTAAGAGAAGGAAGGAAAGTAAACTACATAATTTGTACTCACAGTACACACACACACTGACTAAAGGAGGAGCGCGGCAATTGAGATCTGAGGTAATGGAGTGGGGGATTGTGGGTAGAGAAGAAGCTCAGTTCTTGGATCCAAGCTATAAAAATGCGGCAGAGTTGGATCCAAGGTCGGATCTGAACTCATGGGTTGAAGATCAGATGAAAGCAACAAATTCAGATCTGGAAGATGGATAGTTTAATTTAAAGTAAACTTGGATATCACATTAAGCATAAAAGGATTTGTTCTCAAAGAAACCCTCTCCCTATGGAAAATGAAATAGAGCTGACTCACCATAAGAGATTCCAACTCAGATAGCCTTCTCAAAGACATCAGAGCAATCATTAAAACTGTTTCCCTGTTAAGAACCTCATGTTAGCCAGGTTAACTGGTTCAAATGGAGCAAGAACACAAAATTAATATTGCAAGGAGGGGCCACCAGTTTTCTTAGCAGCCTCTTAAGCAGAACTTTCAAAAATATTTTGACATGAGAGTACACAGAGGAGGATCCATGGACAGACATGTTTGAAATGGCCAATGAGTGAACCCTGATAGAGGAATAAGAAAAGCCATAGGATAGTAACACAAATATTGTAAAACCAGAGAAATGGCCCTGAATGGGCACCAACCAGAAAACCTTTTTCTATTTAAGTGATTTTCTAGTATCAGGCTTTCTTGCCTAAATGTCCTCAGTAAACTGGCACCTAAAAGGAATTAACAGCCTATCATCCAGGCAGTCAATTGAAGTTGAATGAGTAGATGCAGTCTGAGGAATCTTCTCAGATAACTGTCCCTGGTCATTTCCTTACTGTTGCCTGGGTCAGAAGGGAGTCACCATAATGATCTTGGGGGATTCCTTCTGAATCTTCAAAGTATTCTGGATATTGGTGGAAAGGCTGGAAAAGCATATTGGAACATTCCTGTCCAAGGAAAAGAAAAGGCATCTGTCTTCCAGGCCTTCTTACATGGAGTCCTGGAACAGAATCTTGCCAGTTGGTTGTTCAGAGAGGTGGTAAAATAGGTCTACTTGAGGAACTCCCCACAGATTAATTCATGGCAGACCCCCTGACCTAGTTTCCATTTGTGAGGGTCCTGCTTAGCTTGTCTATCACACAATTTTGCTCTAACCTGTAGAGTGAGACTGTTCTGTAAAGCTATATCCCAAGCCAACATGGCTAGTCTACAAAACAGGTAAGACCTGGTTCCCCCTTGCCTGTTGATGTACCACATTTTTTAACCACCTGAAGAGGTCCCAAGGACCACAGATTGGGCAAGCATCTCCTCGGTATTTATTTACTTGCATAGGTCCTTGGTGTCCCACACCCCCTGTACTTTATCCCTTCTGAAACTGCTCCCCAAGCAAAGCTCGAGGTGTCTATGGTGACTGACTGCATTGGAGCAGGGAGGAAGAAAGGCACACCAGGATTTAAGAATATCTTTTGTCTCCACCAAATGATTTCTCTCTTGACAAACCCCAGCACTATGATCTGAAAAGATAAAGGGTATTGGTATTGGGACCAGAGAGATTTCAGATACAACTATCTTTCTCATGTGAAGTCTTGCCAGGCACATCATAAGAATCACAGATGCCATGAGAACCAAAATACTGAGGTATTCTTACAGTGAGTAAAGTCTTAAAGAGTGGAAAACCTCAGAAACCGATCTAGATATATTTTATGGTTTACAATCAAAATCTAGAAAATCAGATGACCGACCTGCTCCTGTTTGAACATGGTAGGAGCGACAGTCGGAATGTCGACAGTCATGAACAGCGGTTCAGAAGATAGTCAGCAGGGCAGAGAAATGCTGTATGTCTTTACATAGCAAAAGATATTATGATAGACAACTAACTTGGTTGTATGCAATCTACCCTCATTAATATGCATGAGGCGATGAAATGCTAGAGGATATCCACATTTGCGGCTTTGAATTCCACGATTTTGATAGTAAACCATATTTTATCTTGTGTAATAACAGTTCTTAAACAGAGGTGCCCAGTTGACATCCTGGGAGCACAATCCTGTGTGAAGGAGTCAAGACTTGAGTGTTCGCTTGGAATCCCAGTTTGTGCAAGACTCTGCAAAGTTAAGCAACTCTCATCTAAATATTGAAAAATGTAAATACCCTGTAGCCTGCAATGAGCTATAACTGGAGTTAGGCAAGTTGTGGAAACTTTGCTGCAGTGAATAGTCTAAATTTTGAGGCAGAAAATTGATAATATGATCCAGTCACAAAACATAGAAGCCGGTTGTCCAACTACAGAACCAGTCCGAATCCCAGCAGTTTGAGATGAGCTGCTTCTACTGCCACACACTTGGTAAATACCTTAGGGGCTGTGGCGAGTCCAAAGGGGAGAACTCTGAATTGGTAGTGAATGGCTCACAGACGAAAGCGCAGGTGACTTCTGGAGTGCCTGTCCATCTTGATGTGGTAGTACACATCCTGCAAGTATACAGAGCACATCCAATCGTGCTTCTGCAGCAGTGGTGGTGGTGGGGGGCTGATCCATGCTCATCCAGAACTTCAACTTCTTTACATACCGATTTAGGCTGCATTGGTCTCAAGTCCCTGGTTTTCTTTGCCACTAAAAAGTGAGTAATTTCCGAACCCTCTGTCCAGTTTGGTACATCTCGGATGACTTTTTGCAGCAGTGTTTGGATTTCTTGTACTGCATACTCCTCTGAGTGGGTGGAACATCTGGGAGCCTCCTCTGTTTTTCTGGAGGTGGAAGGGAAAAGGGAATACAATAGCCTCTGGAAATTATGCTCAACACCCAAGTATTTGTTAGCTTGATCCAGGCATTTGGGTGTAGTGAAAAACTACCCCTGACTGCCTCCAAAGTTGAGCAGACGGGCAGCACTTCAGAAGTGCTGGTAGGGCCTGTCAGAGAAGGGTTCCCTGAAGCCCTGATTCTGCAGATCTCCTCTTTCTCTGGGGTGTCTCCCATTGAAACCTCTTCCTCTGCCCCTGTAGGAAGGATCCCAGCTTTGATCCTGAAGAGACCCTTGAGATTTTTAGAACTAGGTTTTCTTACCTCCCCGTTGGTTTCTTGAGAAAGTCCGCTGAGGGTTAGAAAACTTATCCCCACAGCATATAGGGTATTTCCATCCTTCTCACTGCAAGTTAAAGTATCTTTGACCAATGGCCCAAAGCAGAGACATCAAAGGGAGCATTCACAAAGAACACCTTGAAAGGTTCCATGAAGTCAAAGCCTCATCCAGGCATGTCCTCTAATAGCACTACCTCAGCCGGCTGCCCGTGAGGTGCGCTCCACAGAATGCAAGATGAGCCTCAAGAAGTTAGACAGGGAAGAAAGAGTAGCCATTTGGGGAGATGCTTTCTTAAAGTCCTCTACTGACATGATCTCTGCTAGAGAGAGTCCGAAAGTTCTTTGACTAGATCTCCCTGCGAGTGAAATGTGGCAGATAATTTAACTGTCTCAACAGGAAGGTAGCAGAGCCATAAATGTGCTTACCAAATTTGTCCATCACTCTGTACTCCTTGTTCTGTGGATGGACAGTAGAGCTCTGTTCGGCTAGCTCTTTTTTGGTAGCTGCTGTCACAACCATAACATCTACTGGTATGCCCTTGGTCCAATGCAGATGGTCCGGGGAGGGATATCAGGACATTTGAGTACTGGTTCGATGATGTCCACCTACTTCCAGGCCCATTGGGAGACAAGCTATGAGGTTATCTGCCCGGGGGGGGGGTGTCACCCAAGACATAGGGCCTGTCCTGAAAGCCTCCAAAACAATGACTCTTCAGAAGGATTTTGGGCTGACCAGTCACCCCTTTATCTAAGGATCTCTCAAATGTCTCCAAAGGAGACATCTTCTGGTGGCAATCTTGGGGATCCCTCGCCCTCAAAGTCCATATCTTCGGTAAGAGACTCCATAAGGGAGACTCCTTTTGCATGTCTTCTTGTGAGGGACCACCTCTGCAGGATGTTCAGAGGAGCTGTTGAAGAAGAGGGTCATTACAGGAACGTCATGCAGGCTTCACGAGGCGAGCTGACAGGTACAGGTATGACGAGATCAGCAGTCCGATCTATGAGGGATGACTGGGAGGATCACAGATCTGAGAGGTCGGATTTCTGTAAGAAAAGACCCTTTCAACCACCTGGAAGGCCAACGGAACCAGAGAAACCCTCTCCAACTCCCTCGGAGCTGAAGCAGTCAAAGCAGAAGGGAGAAAGGCAACTCGGATCAATCTCTATGTAGACCTGGACTTTAGCTGTGAAGCGCCGAAGCTCCAAGAGGAAGGGATAGCTCTGACAAGGTCAGAGCTGAACCCCCTACCCCCGGATCTGATATTGACATCACGGATCCAAGACACACTGATCTGAAGATTTTGAAGAGCAGCTAGTCAGGGTAACTGTCAGAGTTGAGGAAGACAGCTTCCTCGGATCCAATGCCATCTCAGCTGTCCACAGTCATGGGGCTCCAAAATGAAAGGTCGGATCTGAGAAGGAGATCTGGCTTGGAACACTGGAGTACTCACAGATCCAAGACTGGATGGAGTAGCCAAAACCTCATCTGAATCGGACCTGTGAGAAACTTCCATATCATCCTGTCCATATCTAGTTTAGAAAGGCTCCTTGAGGATCTAGAGGAAACCACTGATTGTGGTCTGTAATGGCTGGTTGGAGTTTGCAGAATTGTAGGTGGTAAGGTTGGGCACACAGACCTAATGGATAAAACAAGAGTATGGCTCTTGACTTTTGGACAAGACGAACTAGGATCCAAGGAGGGAGGTAGCTGAATGTCTTGAAGACGGCAAAGCTAAGGCACTTCCTGTTGGAGCCAATGAACATTTTAGATCTGAAAAACAATACTTTCTCACACTCATCAACAAACTCCAACATCTGTATCGCCATTTTAACACCATGCTCACCATAAGTGGGGACATCCACCCCAACCCAGGCCCAAAGCCATCCTGTCCAACACAAACTGCTACAATACAAATGTCAGAACATAACACCCCCACTATCTTCATCCCTGGGCAAATCAACAGCAGCAGAACCAACCATCTTTTAATGCTAAATATTAATATCAGAAGTATCAAAAATAAAATACCTGAACTCAAGGCCACAATAGCACACTACTCCCCAGACATAGTTGCTTTAATAAAGAAAGAAACCTGGCTAAATAATAACATAGCCAACTGTTCTCCCTACCAGCTACAATATCAGACAAGACAGACCACTTCTTAAATTGGGTGGAACTGCCTTACTGTACAAGTCCAGCTTAACTGTATGTCAATTACCAAACTCCTACCACTCCAATAACTGGGACATATGTATCTCAACTTCAACCTAAAAAGGTAATCACCACAATTGTGATCTATATTCCACCTGGTAATACACCGGATAGCCTTAAGTTCTTATCCTGGTGTTCTTCCACATACTCAAGAAACCCTTATTCTGGGCAGTTTCAACCTAGATTGGTTCACCTGTATATCAGAATCACTAAGTAATCTAATAAAGCTCCATGGCTACCAGCAGCTAGTCCGAATTCCAACTAGATGTGATAAAACATCTAAAAGGGAATCCATCCTTGACTGGGTCCTAAACCTCACATTGTACCCCCCACACAGACAGTCTTCCCAGTCACCTTAAGTGACCACTACAACATACCTTATACGTAGAAGCATATGCAAAATCACCAACTATAAATCCACTAGAAACAATTTCTCTCCTGAGGTCCTCAATACTTTAACTGTGACTGGACCCCCCCTAAAAACCCTCCCACTTGACCAGGCTGTATCATATTTTAGCAAAACACCTAGACATGGTCGCTCCATTGTGCAAAATCAAGGTTAGAACTTTTACAAACCCCTGGATCAATAAAGACACCAAAGAAATCCTCAAGTCCAGAGACACTGTCTGGCTTACTATCAAAAAAAAAACAAAAAGCCAGGTACCAAGAACTGTGCAAAAAAATGCATTGGGCCGGACAAAAAAGCCTACTACACGACATTACAAACTAAATACCAACACATCCCCCCAAAATTATGGAAAAATGTAAACCAGCTACTAAAACCCACCCAAAAGGCTAACCCCAAACTAACCACCCAGATACTAAAATTCCCATCGAAACATTTCAGCTCCCACTGTCAGCTTGACAGTTCCAACCTCACTATCCCCCCAACACACACACCAATACAAGCTTTACCCTCCAAAAATGTTTCCACCACTTCAATCAAAAGCATGCTCTCCAATCAACAGCCGACCTACTCCCCAGCTATTTCTTGAAATCACAGCAGATGCTATTGCTATCCCAATCTCCATTCTCAAACAGATCAATTGTTGAAAACTATGCCCAAAATCTGGAAAATATCCTATGTTACACCCATACATAAAGGCGGGACCTCCACTGAACTTAACTACACACCCATTGCTTTACTCTTCCCCAATGGCCAAAATCCTAGAAAAATGCATACATACCCAGGTGCTAAAATATCTCCTAGACAGCAACATCCTGTCACCTACTCAACATAGGTTCAGACCTGCCCATAGTACCACTACAGCCCTCTGCTTCACAGACACAGTAAACCACCTCAAAAATGAAGGCCTGCAGGTGTCAATTCTTTTTGGATATGTCCAAAAGCATTTGACAGTCTCACACCAAATGCTGCTCAACAAACTAAACCAATCACCCATGAAATTCCACTCTTACTCATTTCCAATGCTACTCAACTGATAGGTACCAAGCTGTGAAATGGGACAATTCTCTCTCCTCAGCTGCCCATATAGGAGTCCCACAGGGTTCTTAGTACCACTACTATTCACAATCTTCACAAATGACCTCCATAATTCCAAACAGCATACATCTATCATAGTAAATAGTAGCCCACGTTGCTGCTGCGCAAATATCATCCAAAGAAGCTCTCTAATGGAACACCACAGAAGTAGCCATAGAGCTAGTGGAGTGAGCCTTGATTGTTTGAGGTATAGGTTCTCATGATAAATGAAACATACAATCTGAGCCATTTAGAAAGGGTCACTTTAGACACAAATTTACCCATTTTATTTCCAGAAAGGAAATTAACAGTTGATCTGATTTCCACATTGTTTTCGTCCTATCCCGATAAAACTGTCTGTGCACGTCCAATGAATGCAGACAGTACTCCTTTTAGAGAAATTCGGGATAAAAACAGGAAGGTCAATAGACTGATGGAGAAATCCAAAGTTACTTTAGGGAGATTTCTGGAAGACCAAATAGGGGCGTTTTATGCAGAGGGTGGAGCTCAGAATTTCACCTAGCTAACGTGATGGCCACCAGAAAAAGACTTCCAGGATAAAAACGATGTCACAAGTCGCAGCAGGTTCAAAGGGGGTTGTGTCAAAGATTGTAGGGCTAACGTAAGGTTCCATGGTTCGATAGGTTAATTGGAGGTATAATATGCGAGAATCCTTTGAAAGAGTTGCATAGACTACGAAATCAAAGAACAATTCTCAACCATTATAGAAGTTTGAAATGGCAGCTAGATGAACTCGTATAGTAGAAGCTGCAGCACCTTGTTCAAAGGAATTTGATAATGTAGTACTATAGTAACTGGGACTTGGTACGGATTCAGCTTTCTCTGCTTAGACCAGATTGAAAATCGGTTCCATTTGTCAAGGTAAAGTTTTCTAGTGGATGGCTTGTGGGAGGCCAGGATAACATCACGTACTGGGGAGGTTATTCTGCCTGGCGATCAGCAGAAGTGGAGAAACCAAGTTATCAGCTTGAGACTGATTACGTTCGGGTAACAACCCGTGGGGGAGTGAGATCATGTCTGGAGTTGCATCCAGAATCCATGGTCTGCATAGGTGAGGCCAGAGAAAGGGGAACCATACTTGTAGAGACCAATAAGGGGCTATGAGGATCACTTTCTATTTCAACTGTACGGCTTTCTTTAAGAATTGGGGAATTGGAGAGATGTAGGCCAATTGTGGGTAATAGCGTCCGTCAGGGACTCCCCCTCCGGGGGAATCAGGGCAAGGTAGTTGCTGCATTTGTGGTTTGATGGGGAAGAGAATAGGTCACAGCAAGGCTGGCCCCAATGTTTTGAATGTTACGGACAAATTGAGTGACCACTCATGAGGCAGGAGACTACATCTGCTCAGTTTGTCTGCAATCATGTTTGAATCCCCGGGAATATGCTTTGCCATCAGAAAGCGGTTGGAAGCCATTGCCCAATGCCAAATTCTCATGGCCTCTCGACATAGGGAATAAGATTTGGTTCCTCCTTGCTTGATATACCAGACTGACATGTTGTCTGAGTGGATAGCAATTCTCAGAAGGAACAGACTGGAATGCTTGCAATGCTAAAAGCACTGCGCTCAGTTCTAGAACATTGATATGCAGATTGGCTTCTATTGTGGTCCATGTGGCTTGGACTGACATTCCCTGAAAATGGCCCCCCCCCTATCAGGGAAGCATCTGTGGTCACTGTGGCTGTGGGCTGAAGAGGCTGGAAAGGACGGCTCCAAAGCTCCGATTCTGACTTCATCCACCAAAATAAGTCCTGTTTGCAATGACTGGTTATCCGAATCTGAAAGGACAAGGGATGATTTGGCTACCTCAGATAGAAGCCATTGAAGTCTCATGAGGTTTTGCAAGAGGCACCATTGGAATAGAAGCTGCCATCAAATCTAGGAGCTGGAGGACCTCCCGTGCTGAAACCTGATCTTGACAGAGCATCAACCAGAGTTGAAGCCTCAGTCTTTTTTAATTTGTGGTCCAGGACAGAGACTAGACAGGAGCAGGTGTTGAATATTGCTCCTATGAACTCTATGGACTGGGTTGGTGTCAGGTTGGTTTTCTCCCAATTTATTGCAATTCCTAACAGTTTTGCCAGGAAGAGCATAAATTTCAGGGCCGTTACCAGTAGATGTTTGGTAAGGAGCCAATCATCTAAATATGGAAACACCCAGAATCCTTGCAGTCTTAAGTGAGCTGTTACTACTGCCATGCATTTGAACACTCTGGGCTGTAGAGAGTCCGAAAGGCAGGGCACAAAGTTGGCAGCAACTGGCTCCCAGCCAGAAGTGAAGTCACCAACTAGAGCATTTGTCTATTTTTATATGGGAATATGCACCCTGAAGGTCCATAGAACATATCCACAGTTCCTCAGAAAAGGGAGAATGGATTGAACCATGACCATACGGAATTTTGTTTGGGTGACAGACTTGTTTAAAATGCTGAGATCCAAAAATGGGTCTCCAGACCCTGCCTTTTGGCACCAAAAAGAACCTAGAGTAGAATCTGGATCCGCATTGGTCTAGTGGGACTGTTTGGATGACTTGACAGCTCTTTTTTTTTTTTTTTAATTTCTAGAGCTGCTGCTTCCCTTTGACTGGGTGGGATGTCAGTGATTCGTCTTGGTGACTGGTTAAGAGTCAAAGTGGATGAGATGGCCTCTGGTAATTATCTTCTGCACCCAATCGTCGGTAGTTATAGCTTGCCAGGCAGCGTGGTGCAGAGAGAAAAGTCAGACTGCTTCCAGAGGAAAGCAATGTGGCTGCTCTTGAGGAGCGGTACTAGGACTGCCCAGAGAAAATCTCTGGGTCCATGGTTACATGCAGCCCCTCTGCCTCTATAACGGCATCTTCCAGATGAGTTACCCCCCCTCTGCCTCTGGGGGTGAACTCGCCACATGTCACAAAAAGGACCCAGAGACTTCTTGTGCCACAACTTTCCACTCCTGATTCCTGGAGAAGGAATGCCTGGGGGGGGGGGGTGGAAAAGCATACACCTAGAACAGGCAGGGTCTTACCGTCTCACATCTGGCCAGAGTGTCCTTAACTTTTGGGCCAAACAGGGAAGACACTTCAACTGGAGCATTCAGGAAGACTTAAAAGGGTCCGCAAAATCACAAAGGCACATCCAGGCATGGCATGTCAACTACGACTGAACCTGCAGCCTTTGCCACCCCCTTCAGTTGCATGGGATATCAATCTCATGGAAGAGTTTAAGATTACTTCCAGGGTTGCGAGCTGTAAGGCAACTTTGTCTGACCTCAAACATGTCCTAAGAGTTCCAGAGAGTTCAGAGAGAATGTTCAGAGATAAAGTCTCTTTGGAGCCTTGTAAAATGTGTCAACAGTTTAAGGACCGTATGGCAAAGGTTGATTAAGCAAAAACTCGCTTCCCCAATCTGTCCACTGCCCGGGACTCAGTTGGGCAGACAGTGTCTCGCCTCAGCAAGCTCCTTTTTTCATGGCTGCCGCCACCACCATAGCATCTACTGGTAAACCTTTAGATCAATGTGGGCTCTCCTCAGGGGGGGGGGGGGACAGAATTTTATGGGGCTATATTAGTTAACTGAACTTTCAAAAGTTACTGTCATATGGTCGACACCATTTGATTGAACTTTTAAAAAGTTCAAAAATCTAATAAAAAAATAAAACTACACAAATAACCTACCTGAACGTTTTAAGCACCCCCCTTTAAATATACCAACTCTGACATCGCACTACAGTGCAGAAAAGGGGAATCCACCCATTCCGTGCTATACGGAGATCTAAAACATTCGAACTTTCAAAAATTCAATCATATGGCGTCATCCATATGACAGTCGAACTTTTGAAAGTTCGACCATCTAAAAAGACCCAATTTTATCTAGTCTCAGAGATTGGCTCAATGGAGTCAGGATTCATCCAGGCGCCCTACACGAAGAGCTGGACTAGCTCATCTGCAGGCAAAATCACCCAAGAGGTAGATGGACAGGCACGAAAGGCCTGCAAGAAGACTAATCCCCAACAACCTTTCCTCCAAGGAGTCAATCACCCCTCTTTCTACATCTCAGAAGGTGACTGAGTGGACCCTTCCCCTTCATCATAATCTGTATCCTCAGACTCATCTGGGGAGTCTACATGCTCCCTCTTACACTTCTGTGGCAGACCTTCAGTGGGAACTTCTGAGAAGGAATGGAAGAAAGGGCGCCCTGCAATAGGGATTCCTGAGGCTCATGCCCACTGTCCCGAATTGGTGGCCTGTGACAGCTGCAGCTCAGGGGGGGGGGAGGGACGTATGGGGTTCCAACGCTGGTGGTTTGCTTCCAGAAGCAAGTGCTCTCTCCATCGCCTGGAAAGTAGGTCTGCCCAAAGAGGGATGGGAGCCTGCAACAGAGGACAACCTTGGAACCAGGGTCACACCCCACTCCATTGAACCCACTCCAGAGAGAGAAGCCTCAAGAAGAGTTGCTGTGGATGGAGCCGCAGACACGCTCGGGAACATACTGTGCACCGAAGAGCCCGTAGCCCAACCCTGAACCTGAGGAAGACCTGGTTAGAAGGAACTGAAGGCCACAAAGTCAATTCCAGTGCCAGTGAGCTCCACAAGCGGCACCGAAGTGGGGGAGACCAAGAGAGGCATTGAAGTTGAAGACTGAAACCTGCAAGGAGGTCAAAGGAGGAGAGTAGGATGGAGCCCATGGAGAAGTGTTCCCATGTCCGACAGGAGGATATAATGTAGGAATCCCTCTGGCTGTCAACAGCTGGTCCACAAGGTGCGCCACATCAAGTTCAGAAAGGGTCCTGGTGGATCTAGTGGATATCCCTGATGGAGATTCTGGCCATTCAATGCAGGGACTATAGATCTGTCCCAGAAAGGGGTCCACTGATGGGGAGTATCAGGTCTGTGTTATGGAGTCCAATGGCACCGCTCTAGTTTGGAGATGGGAAGCAGTGGAAAGAGAAGTTAGGTACTTACCATAACGTTCGAGGTTTGTAGTCCATCTCGCCATTCATTCTTACACTTAGGATTGGAGCCGGACCTCAGCTCCGACTCCATTCTCTAGCTCAAAAACTTCAGCTCCGACTCCATTCTCTAGCTCAAAAACTTCTGGTTGGCTCATGGCTAAGAGGTATCCCATAATGCACCTCTAACATAACATCTTGTTTACTGCAAAGAGAAATATACAGAGAAAGAACAAACCATGTAGAAAGGACCCAACATAACAATAAGGCAGTAGTCACTCTACCCCAGGTCCTCAAGGAGGGGGCAGGAGGGAGGGTTTATAAGAACGAAGGGCGAGATGGAGTACAAACATTGAACGTTATAAGTACATAACGTCATGTTCTGTAGTCCTATCTAGCCTTCATTCTTGCACTTGGGACAGCGCCCCTAGCACCTTTATCTTGGGTGGCTCACTGGAAAATGCTCCAGAGTACTGTGGAATCAAAGGAAGACCTAGCCACGTCCAGTTTGTAGTGAGTAATGAATGTATGAGGTGAAGCCCATGTGCTGCACAGATGTTATCGATACAAATTTTTGCTTGAAAAGCTACCTAGGTAGACAGATCTAGTGCAGTGAACTTTCACCTTAAAGGAAAGATATTTGCCACTGGATGTATAGACAAAGGAAATGCAGCTGGAAATCCAATGAGACAATGTGGTTTTAGAAACTGGAAGGCCCTTCCTTGTATCTGAAAAATAGATCAGACCTTCTGAAATTTTAGTTCAGTCAAGATAAAAAAGCAATTGTCTATGCACATCAAGTTGGTGAAATCTGTACTCTCCCTTGTTAGAAAAATTAGGGAAGAAAACAGGTAATTCAATGGACTGATTATTATTGGCCTGAAGAAACCTTAGGAACAAAAGGGCTTTGTCCATATGGAGACCCTGTGAAACTCCAAATAAGGGGGCTTAATGGAAACGGCTTGCAGTTCAGACACCTGCCTTGCAAATTAATAGCCACTAAAAATACAGTTTTCCATAAGAACTTAAGGTCACAAGTTGCTGAAGGTTGGAAAGGACTTGAAGTAGGTCTATGGAGTACAAAATTCAAATAAAGGTCTTAGGTGGCCCCTTTAAGGAAAGCTCTACACAGTCTATTCACTATAAGGTTAGGATCATTAGCCAAGTGAAAGGCAGAAATAGCTGCCAGTTGAAGACATGAAGCCTGACTAGGGATGGAATTGGAGCAGCCAAGCTGTCACATTAAGGGTGTGAAGAGAGGGATGTTACACTCCTGACGTGCATCAGCAAATCTGGCACTGGGTCCAGAGCCATGGTTCGTCCATTGGATGAGGTCTGAGGAAGGTGAACCAAATCGGTCGAGGTCAGTAAGGAGCAATTAGGATCATTTTGCTTCCCAAGGATATTGCTTTCTGAATTACCTTCAATATCAGGGGGATTGGTGAGAATGCATAGAGAAGACACCAAGGCCAATCGTGAACGAGTGCATCTCTGGGCATCTCCCCTTCTGGGGGAATTGGGGTGAAGTAGCTGCTGCATATGGCATTTAGGAGGGGTGGCAAATTGACTATCTGCGAAAAATCTGTTTCGCAATGTATGCATTCAGAGACCACTTGAGAGGCATCAGAATAGCCCTGCTGAGCCCGTCGGCTATCACACTGGATTTCTCCGGAATGTGCGTTGCAAAGACACTGCCCACTCCCACACTCTAAGGGCTTCTCTGCAAAGGGGATAAGATTTGGTCCCTCCTTGTTTATATACCACACCGACATTGTCAGAGTGGATTGCAATTGTCCCTAGAAGGAGAAAGCTGTGAAGTGCTTGCAATGCCAGAAAGTACAGCTCTCATCTCCAAGACGTTTATATGCAAATGAACCTAGTGTTTTTGTTACGTACCTTGGACTGTTCTCCCTAGATAATGCCACCCCCACCCCATCTGGGAGGCATCCGTGGTCACGGTGGCAACAGGGGATGGAACAAATAGTCTGCCTGTGTTTAGTTGGCTGGACTGAATCCACCAGCAAAGATCCTGTTTGCACAATTCTGTTATCAGGATGAGGTGAGAGGTAGATGCTGCAGTGACCCATTGGGCTGCGGAATCCTCACGTGCAATCTGGCTAATGGGACTAATGTTATTGTAGAAGCCATCATCCCTAACAGCTTGAGCACCATCTTTGCCTTTGCTTTCCTTAGAGGAAGTGCAAAATGTGTTTGAGGTCCTGAATTCTCTCTATGCCCTCATTGAGACTATTTCGGCACCAATAAAATTCACATGCTGAGGGCGCGATAATGCAGATTTTTGCCAGTGTATTGTAATCCCTAACTGCAAGAAAGTTGAAATGGTAGTGTCCCTGGCCTGCAACAGTAGATGCCTGGTGGTGGCATATGGTGAACATCCTGGGGGCTGTGGTGAGACCAAAGGGCAGGGCGTGAGACTGGCCCCCAGCTGGAAGCATGACTCCTTGATGCTCTATCCATCTTGATATGGTAGTATGCATCTTAGAGGTCTATGGAGCACATCCAAACATCTTTCCTTAACGGGTGTATCGACTAAGGTGACCATTTGGAACTTGGACTTCTATCCAGATTCGTTCAATTTTCTGAAATCCAAGCTGGGTCTCAAGTCCCCAGATTCTTTGGTGCCAGTGTCAAGTCACTAATCCTACTTTGTCTGTGGGGGCGGGTTGGATGACTATGAGCAACTTTTGAATTTCTAGAGTTGCTGAACCCCTGTGATTGGGTGGAACATCTGGAATTTGTCCGATTCGAGGGGGAGAAAAGGGACTATGGTAACCTCTGGTAATTATCCTTAATACCCACTTGTCTTGAGTAATCATGCCAGGCTTCTGGGTATAATGATATACGACCCACGACTGGTTCCAGAGATGCGGCATCTGCCTCCTTTCAGGAGCGTTGATAGGGACGACCACAAAATGAATCGTAGTCTCCCTGGTTCTGCTGGCCTCCCCTGCCTCTAGGGTGCCGTCTACCGTTATTTCCCCCTCCGCCTCTGGAGAAGGAATCACCTTGTGCATCCTGAAAAAACCTCAATTTCAGGAACCACATTCTACTGCCCTTCTGCCCTTTAGGATAGGGTCTAGAAGGAACGGAAAAACAGACTCCCACAGCAGACCGGGTTTTTCCCTTCCTGTTCGGTTTGCACCAGGTGAGTGTGTACTTTACCTTGGTTCCAAACAATGAGGATCCATCAAAGGGAGCGTTGATAAAAGGCCTCTGCAAAGTTACACAAGCGCATCCAGGAGTGTCTTAATAGAAACTCCTGAACCCGCTGCCCTACTAGCTCCATCAGCTGCGTAAGATATCAGCCTCATGGAGTTTACAATAGAATTTAAGGTAGACATCTGTGCGTTAATCCTCTCAGATACAGCTTCAGGTAAGTTACCTTGTAGAGTCTCTCCCAGTTCTTTTAGGATATCTCTCTGGATCCTTGTGAAATGAGACAGGTAGTTCAGTGATCCAAGTGTAAAAGCCACTAAAAAAAAAAAAAAAGACACTTCCCGCACCTATCCATCATTCGAGATTCCTTGTTCGATGGATTGACAGTGGAGGAAGTTTCAGCAAGTTCCTTTTTGGTGGCTGCTGCTACCACCATGGCATTTACTGGAACCCCCTTAGTAAGAAAGTCTTTGTCCTGAGGTGCTGACAAAAATTAGGTCTTCTAGGAACTGGTTCCACATAATCAGGAGATTCCCACACCTTTTGACTCACTAGATCCAGTAGCTTGTCAAAAGGTGGACACACCCAAGAGGCGGAGGGTTGAGACCCGAAAGCCTTCAAGTACACTGACTCATCAGAAGGGGATGTGGTGGGCCAGCCTCCTCTGTTTCAGAATATCCGCGAATGAGAGACGAAGACTTGGAGGACCCTTCTGACTCCAAGGTCAGTGTCTGATGTAATGGACATCAGGGGAGTCAATGTTTCCTCTTACAAGTTTTCAGAGGTGGCTACTCAGAAGGGTATTCTGGGGAGACCTCTGAAGACTGGGGACTCATGGAGGTTTCCTGAGGCTGCGAGTCTGTTGGGTGACAGAGGAAGCCGAGACTGAAGTTGGCGCTTTAGGGAAAGTGTTTGTACCTCCGGTTGAAACTGAAGGCCTGGACAGCACACTCATCACCTCGAAGGCAGATGCTCCCGGCTCAGAGGATGCCCCCCTGCTTCGAAGATGCTGAGGCAGTCCTCGGCACCAAGGAGATGGGCTCTGAGGCAGATGTGGGGTCCAAACTGAGCCAAGGCATCGAGAGGTAGGCTCGGAACCGAAGTCCAGGTCCAAGCATCCCCCTCGGGTCCGACCGGAGAACCGAGGACCCTACAGATAGCATTGAAGGGTTGGAGCAGATATCTGAACAGAGACCAACTGAGGTAGCTGGAACAGACCTTTCCACAACCTGAGGAACAGACATCTCTGGCTCCGAAGTGCCAGAACATCGACGGGGTGCACGGGCACATTAGGCTCTGGGGCAGACTGGGACGGAGCCGAAAGTAAATTTGCCACTGACTAAGTCACACCACTCTCAACTTCCTCAGCAGAAAGGCTCCTAGAAAATCTGGAGGATAGAGTGGGGGACCTAGATCTCTGAAAGATAGGCAACCTAAGTCGGAGAGATTTGCTGGAGCTCAGCTGACCAGCTCCAAGACACAGGCTCAGTTATCAGAAACTCCTGGAGCCGAAACTGATGGATCCACAATAGAAACCTCTGTCGGCACTGAGACCAGTGAAGCTGGCGAGGATGTAGTCAGTTTGGCAATTTTGTGAATGAGAATGAGTGGAAAACCGCTTTTTTGTAGATTTGGCTTTGTCCTTCTTGGAGGATGGATCAATTTTTCACATTCAGTGTACGAGCACTAAAACCTTTACAAACAGAAGGGGGTTGCATCGGAAGATGGGGCACCTCCAAACAATATACACAGTTGTCATGCGAATCAGTTAGGCATTTTTCTGTAGCATTTTAGATATTGAAGCCTGACATACTTTTGTCAGCCATATTCCGACACACACAGACAAACTAAACTCAAAGAAAAGGAAGGTTAGAAAGATAGGATAAAGTTCTAAAGGGGAAAGGAATACCAGCTATGGTATTAAAGAACTACCACAAGGGTGGGGAGAAAGGACATACCACCAATGGTACTAAGATTACCAGAAGGTAATTAAGAAAGAGGGTAAAAGTTAGCAATAAACAGATAGATTAAATTGTGAGTTTCACAAGAAAAAGCCCTAGACGCACTAAAAGTATCAAAAATTGTCAACTTAGCTGAAAGCTGGCATGAACGTGGCTTGACTGCTATGCGGCAAACAAGATCTGGGGTAACGGGGAGAAGGGTACTCTGGATCATATTTTTCCACATGCTCATGAAATTCAGGCAATTATACTGGGAAAATTCTTAAAAACATCCTTGCATTGTGCTGCTACGCTTGACAAAGTTATAGAATGAATTTTAATGAATATGGTATATTTTGTCACATTTAAAAAAAAAAAAAAAAACTGTTCCTTATGAGACCAACATGGAATCCAAACATCAAAAGGGATGATTAAAATTTGGACACTACCTGATAAAATGCAATTTTGCAGAAGGCAAGCTCTTCTGTAGCCCCTTAACATGCTCAAACTCCTTCCCTTACTATATGCAACTCCATTGACATACAACTGCAGGTAAGAGAGAAAGAGCGAGTGAAACAGCTTGCAGAAATGTGATCTTGCACCATGGCCAGATAATGCAAAAATGTTTGGCGACCGCTGAATGTAGGGTTTTGAGATCATGGAAACTGCAGTCACAAGTTACTTGTAATCAAAAGAAGACTTCCCATCATTTGTCAGACAGCAGTCAACACCATATGCTTTTGAATTTAAAATTATGAAGGAACTGGCGACTACATTTTTATTTTAAAATTAATGCTTTGCAGTCTGTCAATTTTAGCCATTCTGAACTTATTCTGAGCTTGCCTACAAATGTCAGTAACTATTCAACTTCCAGATTTTCGTATATATTTTTCAGAATAAGCCATCTGTATACAGACTTACTCAGCACACTGCATGAGATAACAGCACTAAAGACAATGTGACAGACTCCCAGATGTAGTAGGGGGTCAGTCCGCACTTTAATTTGGAATAACCTATGGCTGGGTCTGGGTAATGCCTTGTTTACCCACAGTTGGCATAGTCTGGCCACAAGGGCAAAGCCACTCGGCAGCTATGCATAAAGGTTCATATTTATTTGCCTTTGAATCGTCTTAGAAGTGCCACATAACTGTACTTGGTCACTTAAGCATGAAATGCAATATTATTCTTTTAGGACTTATAGTTCAACACTGAGATCGGCCCCAACAAATTGCCATTGGCAGTACAGTGAAATTTGGTGGCAGTATATAGTTCCACTAGCAAAATTTTTTATTTTTCTTGGGTAATGAATGATTTCTACTAGTAACAATGCCGACTTAATTTAAGTTTCCTTCAGATGGCGTTTCAATAGGTTGCCAAGTTTATATTCTCCAAGCATCAACTGCAAGATGTCTCCAACCTGTAAAAAAACAAATTTCTTTTTTCCCCTTGTGTTTTGGCTACTTGTTTGGAGATGTAGCTCACCAGCTAGGTAGCATAGTTGAACCCCTTAAGACATACTGTATTCCAACAGCAAAGTCAAGTAATCATGCCTTTCACTACAAAATTTCCATTAAACCCTGTGTTTGGCAAATATGCATAAATGGCCATATGCCAGGCTCACTGTCAATTCTTAGTGAAAATCTTCCAGTTTCTATGTTTGGCGAACAAGCTCAAAACCCACTGGGAATTTATGAGATGGGATGCAAAACCCACTGGGAATTCATGAGATGGGATGCCCTGGATCAAATGCTGAAATTTGTGGGTCCTGATGAAGTCATCCAGTTCCACCTTGAACTATGAACAGGCAATTTAACTGAGAACAAGGGTAATTTCTTCTATAGGTATGGAAGTGTTTGAGATCTGAAACAGTCATGCATGTCTCATATGGTTGATACAAAGTTATGTACTCACCATAATGTTACATCTGTGTTGTCTTCATTTATCCTTGACAGATGGGTTCGATTCCAATATCAGAACAGACCGCCATTACTACAGCTAGTGGCCAGCCCAAAACTAGAGCTTCACCTCTACCCAGAACCCCTCTCTCAATTACCTCAGATAGAGTTTGCAGAAAGTAGAGAAACATTATATGTATAAGTAAGCCAGACAGAAGTCTTATCTACTGTGCTTGAATAATCACAATACTTCAATGGTATATAATGTGCTTCAAAAAATTTGGAGTCAGGGGATGGAGGGAACTGAAGGATAAATGAAGACCGACAACACAAGTGGAACATGAGTACATAACTTCTTCATCTCATGTTGTCAATCCTTATTTTATCCTTGTCAGATGGGACCTAGCTACCTAAAATTTTGGGTGGACTCATGGAAGGATACTCCTAAGCACCATGGAGCCAAAGGATGATCTTCCCCTAGAAAAGAAGTAGTTTGTAATGAGTAATCGGTATGAGGAGAAGCCCAATTAGCTACTGCACATGCATCACCCATTTAAACTCTAGACTGGAAGACTAAGGTGGCTATAAACCTTGTAGAATGTGCTTTGATGTGCTTAGGCAAGGTAATTTTTTTTTTTATCATAAATTAATGAAATGCAATCTTTCAACCATTTAGAGAGTAATCTTGCCGACTGCTTTACCCAACTTTGTATTGGAAAAGGAATCTAGTAAATGTAAGGCATATTCTCCTTTGTTGGAATGATTTGGAAAAAACTGGTAAATTGCCCGATTGATTAGCCTCCGATACTACTTTGGGTAGAAAGGAGGAGTTTATTTGTAAAGAGAGCCTATCCTTGTGGAAAATCAGATGAGGTTTAAACAATGCATGTATTTCTGAAATCCTGGTAGAAGTAATGGCTACAAAAAAAAAAAGAAAGTTTCATCTGTTCTTTCGGCTTTTCCTAGTTAGTGGTCACCACAGCAGAACTCCGGTCCGCTAATAACTGGCAGTAGATTATGGTGCTGAGGTGCCAGCTTGACACCCAACCTTCAATGAAGGCACACCCATTCATGCATGTCTTTCAAATGCCACTCTACTGCGAGGAGGACATGCAGACTCCCCACAGAAGGCGTTCCAGCAGAGAATCAAATGGGAGAAACTCTTGCTGCACCACCGCTTCTGATCTTCACTAATCCTTGACTGTGTGACTGTCCAAGTCTTTGAATAAACTCTGCTGTTATCCAGCTCGCGCCTTTCAAAAACTCTAGAGCTACGCTCTACCCATAATGCTCCTCACCAAATTACCTCAGATAGTTTGCCTACAAAAGTGACAGATAACAGATGAGACTATAAGAGTCCCTATTATGAAGCCAGTCTAAGAATAGAATATTCGGTCCAAGATTCCTAAGGCAGGGGGAAGGAGGGAGGGAATGCCAGGGATTAGTTAAGATGAACACAGATGGGATGTTATGGTGAGGCATAATCACTGGTTCATTAAATCTCATACATTTTAATACCTTTCATTTAAAACATTTCTTTAAAACCAATATGTAATGTGATATACTATATTTATACTTCAAAATTTTTTTATTATTTCTTTTCAATGATGCATTCTAAACAGTGAAATAAAATAAAATAAAAATGTCCCAACATTTCATAGCAACAGTGCCATCTTCTGTTTTTATTTTATATTTCACTTATTTTATTTTTTCTTTTCACATTCTAGTTGCTCTTAATTTTAATAGGGTTAAGATAGATATATATTCATTTAATCCAGGGGCTTTAATTCACTTCTAGGGTTAGCTGCCACCATAATTCCCTATAACCTACTATTTCCTCCCAGGGGCCTTCTCTAATGTCACATTCAACCTGATCCAGAAAAAAGAAACAAAATTTGTATCCCTCACATACCTTGGAATGTCCAAACAGTGCATTTGTCTCTTTCCCCTTTTTTATGTCGTATATGTGTTCATATATTCTTTTCTTTAAAGTCCTCTCAAGTCTTACCCACATAGAAGGAAAAACATTGTACACATATGGCGAAATATACCAAACCTCTGGAGTCAGTTAATACCCCTTACTAGTTAACCAACGTCCCCTACTCTCCAAATAAATTCTCTGTATTCATTATGAATTCACATTGTCTACATTTCCCACACCTAAAGGTCCCTGTTTTTTCTTTACTATTCCTTTCTTTTCTATACAAGTCATTTTTTGTCTCTAATATGCCTTTAACACCAATGGAATTTTTTAAAAACAACCTTTGGTATCCTTTGAGGGAGTCCATCCAAGTCCGTAAGGGAGCCAAATCTCTCCCATTCTTTTTGGAATATTGTTTTAATATTTCTATTCAAAGCGTTGTATTTTAATATAAGGGCCTGTTGAAAATTCTCTCCTATATTTGCACTATTCTCATTATTAATATTCACTCCTTCTCTTTCTCCTAGGATGGGCCTAAATTTGTCTATTCTCCCTCTTTCCACTTCCATTCTTAAATTCCTAATGAACTTCCTAGGGTATTCTCTTGCCAAAAACATTCCTTCCAATAGGTCACATTCTTTTGTAAAATCCTCATTATTGCTGGTCATTCTTGACCCTCTGACAAACTGTCCTTTCACCAAGTTTTTCTTACAATAAATTGGATGTGCACTATTAAAGTGTAAAAAGGAGTTTACATAGGTAGGTTTCCTATAAACTCTAGTTTCCAAAGTGTTATTTATTTTTAGAACCTTTATATCCAAATATTGGATGTTTTTTTCTGAATTTGTGGATGTAAATCTAAGAAAATCAGTTGTTCCTCCTATATATTCTATAAATTATTTCAATTTATCTTGACCCCCAGTCCAAAAAATTATGTCATCCATAACTTCCAATACCTTACAAACTTGGAATTGAAGATGTACTTTTCTTCCCAATTTGCTAATACCAGATTTGCAAAAGTAGGTGCACAGGCCACACCCATAGCAACTCCTTGTGTTTGTTGAAATAATTCACCATTATGTCAAAAAATTGTTCTTTAATACTAAGTCCATCAAGCCTGTGCACACTACTTTTTCTTCTATTGTCAAAATCTGATCCATAAAGATTTCTTCTTCAAACATTTGTATACCTGCCATATAGGGAATAGACACGAATAAATCTACTATATCAATCGTTACAAATAGTAGGCCTTCTGAATATAATTCTGGCCCCATTTGCCTAAGCAAGTCTCAAGAATCTTTCAAAATTGCTTGTTTATTAACCCATATGCGTTTTGTTTTGACATCCACATATTTGGCTAAGGGGGTAGTTTTTGACCCTTCAGCTGAGACAATTGGTCTTAGTGGGGGGTCCATACTATCTGTGGATTTTCGGTATTCCGAATACGACAGGTATTTTTGGTTTATGAACTTTTAAATATGAAAGGGTCTTCATCTCTATAACACCCATTCATCATATCTTCCAAGATCATATCAATTTTCCTATAAGCTAAATTAATTTCATTTCAAAAAACTGTATATTTTATTTCATCCCTCAACATTTCATTCATTTTTCCTTCATATAGAATAACATCCATTAATACCACACCCCCTTCCCTTGTCCGGCTTCATAACTCTAATATCTTGATTATATTTCAATTCTTCTAACTTACTGTTTTCATCTATATCAAAGTTCCCAACTCTCTTCTCAGCCTCTCACTTCTTTTTGCATGACACGCTCAAAATTCCTTAATTGTGTGTGAATGGGGGGGGGGGTTAAAGGTGGATTTTTTACCAAAACCTTTTGTTCACCTTTTATAATATTCTTATTTTTCTCCTTATCTTCCTTATGATATAGAAGTTCCATGTTTATTTTCCTTAGAAAAAGTTTAATATCTAAAAGTGTTTTCACTACATTACCCTTAACATATGGGATAAATTTAAACCCAAATGTTCCTTTTCTAATTTGATGTTGCCGAAATTGTAAATAGTAAATCCATTGAGTACATTTCTACTACCTATTATTTCTATAGGGGGACAAGTTGAAATACTTTGTTGGGTGGGGGTGTATTGTCTCAATACCTCCCCCCTTCCCCTTCTCCCCCCTCATATAAAAATTTCCATTAGATTTCCTTTGTAGGCCCACTTCCCTTCCTAAAGGGGGAAATTCCATTTCGTATTCATCTTCAGTCCAACCTTCAAAAAACTGTTTCTGTCCAGGTTTATTATCTTGTCTATCCATTTTCTTATAATTATTATTACTAGTGAATGTTGGTTTCGGGTAACTGACATGGTTTTCATAATCTTGTATGTCTCTTCTTAGTTTCTCCATCTTCCTATCCACCAAACTCTTACATTTTACATCAATGCCATCTTTTAATTTAAAATATTTTTCTCTCTTCCCCCATTTCAAAAATTAATTCTTTAATACATGCATCAATTATCAATCTGTTTCTGTATATTATCTAAATTTCTATTGTTTTCTTTAATAATTAATCTAATATCTAAACCACAATTGTTAAATACATCAATTCATTGTGGAAAGTAGAACCAATTTGCACATTTGGATACTTCCATGTTCTCAAACCTTTCGGAACAATACTCAGATTAATACATTCTTTTAAATAAGCATTCTCTATAACAATAGTTTTATATTTATACACAAGTTTTGAAATATTGCCCAACTTTTTACTAGAAAAAAAAAAAAAAAAAAAAAAGAGTCCTTATACTAGAATCCTTTTACTAGAAAAGAGTTATTAGCTCCTGAATAGGCATCACAATTAATTTTAAAATGATATTGTTCTTTTAACCAGTCATTCATTTCCTTATATTTGAACATATTGACAGTACCTGAATTCAAACGCCCATTGCTTCGTTTGTTGCCTTCGTTTAAATCCACTAGGTCGTCAGGATTAGCATCACAAAGAATCCCTGGGCTGGCTGCGGGGTTGAAACTATGACCATTCGGTTCCTCCAGGTTGCCGGTCGCATATTCAGCGCCAATGAGCTCCCTTTTCCGCTTGTGCTTTTGTAAGCTATACCCCTTATTTTCGTTTCCGTTTGTGCAGCCTGACTTCGCATCTTTGTTCGCCATAGTTTTACATAGTGGTGTCAGTAAATCAATGAGTTCTGTCAATTGCCCTATAAGTTTTCTCGACTGGCCACAATCCTCACTTCCAGTACTTCTAGTCAGCACCTCCTTCTCCATAACGTTACCAACATAAACTAAATAATCCACAAGCGAAATCTCTCCACTCGACTGATGAACAAACAAAAAGAGAACCAAGGAGAAAAAGTACTGCCACTACTTTTGTTTCCACACACCAAACACTTAGTACAAAAACGTTATGAACGCCTTCAATTACACCTCCGTTTTCGTCCCTATAACATGGACTTAATCAGATAAAAAACATTTCATTTGTCTTTTATACAATTTCCCTAAATGAAACTCAATAAAAACCTTTCATTTCAAATTCATTGAGCAAATCAAGTTCCACCTAATTCATTAATTAATAAAACAATTCATTTTTTATTTAAAATCACTGGTTCATTAAATCTTTCATACATTTTAATACCTTTCATTTAAAACATTTCTTTAAAACCAATATGTAATGTGATACTATATTTATACTTAAAAATTTTTTTATTATTTCTTTTCAATGATGCATTCTAAACAGTGAAATAAAATAAAAATGTCCCAACATTTCATAGCAACAGTGCCATCTTCTGTTTTTATTTTATATTGCACTTATTTTATTTTTTCTTTTCACATTCTAGTTGCTCTTAATTTTAATAGAGGTAAGATAGATATATATTCATTTAATCCAGGGGCTTTATTCGCTTCTAGGGTTAGCTGCCACCATAATTCCCTATAACCTACTATTTCCTCCCAGGGGCCTCCTCTAATGTCACATTTAACTTGATCCAGGACAAAAACAAAAATTGTATCCCTCACATACCTTGGAATGTCTAAACAGTGCATTTGTCTCTTTCCCCTTTTTTATGTCGTATATGTGTTCATATATTCTTTTCTGGCAGTACTTTTTCTCCTTGGTTCTCTTTGTTTGTTCATCAGTCGAGTGGAGAGATTTCGCTTGTGGATTATTTAATCTTCACATAATCCTTTGTGGGACGGAGTCCCTAGCTACCTGAATCTTGGAAGGTTTCATGGAAGAATATTCTTGAGCACCATAGAGCCAAATGCACGTCCCCTAGAGACCTGGTCCAGTTTGTAATGAGTAATAAGGAATGAGGAGATGCCAATGTAGCTGCTGCACAAATAGCAAAGGAAGCTCTGACATGAAAAACTGTGGAAGTTGCTATGGTTTTCACTGAACGAGCTTTCACCGGACTTGGAAAGTGAAGTCCCTTCTTGTTGTTTCTTGTTGTAAACAAAAGTAATACAGTCCTTAAACCATTTTGCCAATATAACCGGTTATGAATCAGATAGGGAGTTTGCAGGACAAGGTTTGGATTTCCAATATTCCCTGGCCGAATTAATAGCTTGGATTTCCAATATTCCCTGGCTGAATTAGCTATCAAAATTATGGTTTTCCAGGACAAGAACTTTTGCCACAAGTTGCTGATGGTTCAAGAGGAAGAAATGAGTGACTGCAATACCAAATGCAAACATGGAGCAGTGGGAGGCCCGAGCATTAAGGCTCCTTTCAAAAGGCTTTACAAAGTTTGAGACATAACTGAAAAATTAGATATCGCAGCAAGATGCACCCGAATGATAGAAGCTGATGAGCCAGACTGAAAGAGTAAGGCTAAAAGTCTAAAACTTTGTCTACAGGTGCTGCACATGGGTCAGTATTACAGTCAAGTGACTATTTAGCAAATTTTATCCATTTCCTATGGTGCAATTTTCTGGTTGAAGGCTTGTGGCAAAAGAGGTACTGGTAGCCCAGATATCTGGAATTTTGTAGTTTGCGAACATCAACATGATTACAAGATACTGGTGTTACAAATGTATTAGAACTGTATGTCAGGTATATATCAAACTGCTAGTACAGAAGTGTGTTGAAAAGATTTTTGCAAAAAATGTAACCAAAGAACGCCCTACTGGAATATAACAGAAATGTACATACACTGTAACTGTTTAAATGTTTATATTAACAGTTGAAACTGGGATACAGGTTCAACTTCAGAAAAATAGCTGAAAGTTATCTTTCAGTTTCAAAGCAGCTGTTGACTTCCAGGATCTGCAAAGATCTGAGGGAAAGCCCTTATGTATTTTCATGGGTAGATGCTAAATACTGCTAGCTTTCAACAGTGGAGCTTTTACCTGGGAGTCAGATGACAAGAATTAATATTCTGCTAGCTATCCCAGCAGTAATAACTCAGAGACTCTGCATTATGTGCTTAAGCTAAAGATCTGATAACCATATCTGCCTTGCTGCTCTAATGAACTGTACTAGGGTACATTACAGTCAGGAATATAGCAAAGCTTAATTTAGTTGCTTTTCTTTGAGACTGTCCTGCAATATTGCTTTAAATACTTCCTGTGATTTTGAACTCTTACTGTAAATATATATTTATTGTCTTGTCCTTTTACTATTTATTACTAAATATATTTAAACCTTTCATTGTGGCTCGTCTGTCTATACATAGAAGCTCGAGTACTTTCATATTTGGTGACACTGTGTAGGCCACTCCTAATAGCCTTGCTCTTGGTCAAACTACCATTTGTATTGATAGTAACATTACACAGTAAAATTGGACACCCTTTGTTAAGTAGCTAAAGGAGCTGGCTGATGGCAGTTCTAACTACACTATAGTCTGGACAAAAGGGAACAAAGCTAGCAAACCTGTGCCAGCCTTTCCCAGGTGTGTGCGTGTATGTTTGTATGAATACAACCTCAGTGTCAGCTACTTGGCAGGGACACAAAGCATGTGAGGTGTCTGTGTGGAGCATTTTTCCTTGCTAGAGAAGGTATTCCACAGGCCTTTCATAATGGAGGGCAAGTTATCTTTTATTCAGTCATTTCTTGATTGGTTACTTATACGGATAAGAGATCAGCAAGTCTGTTTGAATTGCAATTGTCCTGTGAGGAAGAGCCGTCCGAAAGGCCTGCAATGCTAGCAGCACTGCTCTTAACTCCAGGACATAAAATGTGCAAGTTGAACTCTAATGGGACCAAGTGCATTGGACAGTCATGCCCAGAAAATGCCCCCCACCCCATTTGGGAGGGGGCAGTGTTCACTATGGCCATGTCTGGAAAAACAAAGGGACGACCTCAGAATTTGTTTGAAATCTGTCCAAAGTAGATGCCTCTTGCAATTATTGGTGATCAGAATTTGGTCTGACAAGGGTAGGTGAAGGACAAAACTGAGAAGCTAGTAGCCATTGTGGAATTCTCATATGGGCTACTAACCATTTTCTTTTACAGTTTTTCATAGGTTTCATATGAATGCACTGCATTTGTAGTAGTTCAGATAAGATATTTTTAGAGCATCTGACTGCATCCATTTAACAAGCTTTGGCATTTAACAGTATCAGGCTTTTTATACTTTATCTGGTTATGTGTATTTGGTATGGGCTCTTTAAGAGACTTTAAGGCAGGCCATGTGACTTAGAAGTTAAAGATGGTGTGCACTATTTATCTGATGAAGTCTGTGCACTATTTATCTGATGAAGTCTTGGGGAAGCGCTTTTTTGAGAGTTTTGCACAAAGAAATTGTTTTAATAAAATCTATATTTTAAAACTTTGGAGCTGTGGTTTAGTCTTCCTTCCCGTTTGGTTCCTAGTTCACAGCAGTGGTATCCGTCTTCCCGTGTTTAGTATGGGCGATAAGCCTCATGGATATATTGGACAGACTCTAGGGTGGCTAACTGGGAAGCCACTTTCTCTTGGACTCCTTCAGCTAGAGCTCCCACCAGGGTGTCTGACAATTCCTTAAAAATCAGATCCTGTTGGGAGTCTCGTGAAATATGCCAAAAAATTCAAAGACCTTCTGGCGAAGGTCAATTAAGTGTAGACCCCACTTCCCAAATCTGTCCATAGCCAGAGACTCCCTCTTGGGCGAATGGACAGAGGAATTCTTAGCAAGTTACTCTTTAGTGGCAGCCGCTATGACCATAGCATCCACAGCTAACCCCTTGACCCAGAACTGTATCTTTGGGGGTGGCTAGTATTTATCAAGTCTTTTGGGGGTGGGCTTATGTCTGAAGCCTTCCACACCTGCTGTGAAAACGGAATAAGCTCATAAGCAGGTGGTGTCACCCAAGAGGTAGACTGGCAGCAGCTGAAAGCCTGCATGCAAAGAGATCTCAGAGGTAGGGTTTGGGGACTTCCAGCCACCCCCTCTGGTTGTCTCCAAATGAGACATTTTCAGGTGGTGACCATGGGTACCCTTCCCCCTCATCAAAATCTGTCCTTGGTGACAAGATTCCTGGGGGAAATCCAAGTGCTCCTTTGCACTTCCTTTTCTGGAGGGGCCTCCTCTGGGGAGATGTTATGAAACCTGAGGCTTCAGCACCTGCTGCCCCCAGTGGAGATGCAGGAGGAAAAACTGAGCTAGAGAAGGGTACCTGTTCTGAGAGACTGGGTGCTGACTGAGTCTCTGCATAGCCTTGAAGGCCAGCCCCCCTGAACAGGGAAAGAACTCCACAAGAGAGACTGCCTCAGAACTGGGTTCACTCCCCCTCCGAACTGACCCTCGAGACCGAAGCCAGAGCCAAACTAACTTGAGCTAAAGCTCCAAGGAGCAGGGACAGCTCTGAGAAACCTAGTCAATATCTTCCCCCCAGAACCAACAGGGTAGCTACAGGTGGTCTCTGGTTCAGAAACAGAAGAGGTCAAGATAACTAAACAGTTCGAGCCAGTACAGTTGGTACTGAAGCAGACTACTCAGACCTCAGAGGTTAGAGGAGGAGTAGTTGGCAAGGTAAAAGTTTATGCCAAGACCAAAGGGGGGTTTGGAACAGAATGGGGGCCTGAAAGTCCTCTAGCCCATAGAATTTTAATCACTAGCCTCTCCACCTCTAGTTCAGAAAGAGGTTTGGTGGAGCGGACTGACAAGACCATTGCAAAAAAATTTCTGGGAGCCACTCAGCAAAGGCTCAATAGAAGGTGAATATGTAGTTCCACTGAAACTTCTGGAATCAAGGGTTTCAATTATTTTGCTGTTGGAACTGACAGTCTTCGTTTCTTGCCTATGTCCACAGAAGATAAGAGCAAAGCAAGACTTTGCCAAAGGCTGAGCGAAGAAAGACTTTTAAAATAAGGCCATCTCGCATTTCCACAACGGGCTCAGTGGCTAAAGGCATGACAAATGCCGCAGTCTACTTGTAAGTGGTGGGGGCACAGACAATATACGCACAGAGAGTGGAAACCTGACGGGGGTATTTTGTGTCTACACTTCTGGCATATTTTTTAATCTAGAGGGGGCCCATATCCTTCTCTGCCAAGTCAACAAGAGCAAAAGCTAGATAAATAGCAACTTACACCAATACTCACCACTACAGAAGAGAAAGAAATTACATACACACATAGCACACTGTCCCACTCACTAGATTAAATAAGGAGAAAGTTAGTCAGCTGCCAAGATCCACCACATAACGCATGCACTTAGGTCACTCCATGGTCCATGTTGGTGTGAATAACCAGAGAGGTACCTCCCTGGACTACATTGAGACCTAGAGGTACTCTGATCTTTTAGCCCAGGTAGCTACGACCCTAGCACAGAGTAGCATCCTACCATAAGCCAGCATTGTGTGTGTGTTGTAACTGTTGAGCTATTACTCAACAGCCACTCTCATATGTTGACTTCTCCTTGCATAGCCTGTGAGGTCCTTTTACATGTACCATTCTTAGACGAGTTTGTCTGAACCCCTCCCCTTCCATCCCACTACTACTGGTTTCATTTTGTTTTTGTAGGAAGATTCTTTTAGGATGCCAGACATCTTGATTCCCTTGAAGCACACAAGCTCCCAAAGCACAGTCATTAGTGTGGAGGAGTGAGCCCTATGGAGGACCAAAACAAAACCAATATGGTTGGTGAACGGGTACTCAAATCTTCATTCCCATTGTATATCATCCTATATTGAGTCAGGAAGGTCTGAGGAACTGAAGTCCAACTACAATAGAACAAGACAACTAAAGAAATTTCAGACAGCGGACATCACTACTATCCATCTCTTCTGAAAAATTATGGGAGGACCCTATCCATTACCTCCACCCAACTGCAGTAAAGCAGTGTCCATTTTTTGTGATGCCATACTGTCCCTGTTTTGAAGAGTACTAAAATCTCACCCTTATGAGGAATACTCAGGATATGGTTTCCACCTTCGTTACAAAATAAAATGATTCACAACTCAGTTGACAGCTTTTTAGTTAGGTATAGCCTTTGATTCAGGACCACAGGTTATAAAGACCAGGTGGCAGTAATGTTGCTCTACTGAATATTCCAGAATCTGAATCCAGCACAAAAAGAGTAAGCAAAATTATCTGATCCTTTGTCAAGACAGGAGAGAAGCTGTATTTTGTGTGTAATAGGTTAAGGAAGTGTAGAACTACTTCAATTATAATGCCCAACTGCAATACATGATTTTGTTTACAATGCCCTGTCAAGACAATGGTGATGCCCAGAATGTCAGTGAAGAAAAAGTCTGTGCTGTAATGCCGTGCTATAGAAGCAGATTACAAATTTAATACTTAGGCTTGGTTCTGTGTTTGAGATACAGACCACACTAAACAATGGAAACTATGCTTCCAAATGTTTTATGAACAGATACACACAGCAGAGTTCAAATGATTAAATGAGCAACTACTTGTGAATTTTAGTCTACCACAAGGAAACTCAATGCTTCAAAATGTTTTAATATGAATGCAGACAAGTAGAAATCCCAAAGTGTTTAATCAACCACAAACAGCAAAAACATTTAAATTACAAAGATAGAGTAATCCCAGACTACAGCAGGTACAATAGTTGAATTTTATCACAAATGTAGGTGCATTAACTGCAGATAAGAATCCGTTGTTAATTCTTGCCAGGACTAAAATTGACATTGAGGTTTCATCATTTCTCTTATTTGTAAAATGTGTGTGACGATGCAAGGTATTGCCAGCTACGCTAGGAAAAGCAGAGCAGTGAATGTGTAACACATGCAAGCATAGCTAGCAGGAATTTAGTCAATTATAGATTTGAATATCAAACCGATTTGTACAGATGCTTGTTGAAATTTTTTGTGTTAAAAATGTAACCGTGTGCCCTGCTGACAGAAAATATACAGGCATTTAGTAACTGCTGAAATGAATGCATTGTAACTGCTGAAATTAATGCATTGTAACACAAGATACTGGAAGAGAAGAGGTTAATCTAAATCCACCTGACAGAAAAATTAAATTACTGGACCTAGGCCATAAAGATGTTACAGTTTTGAATGAAACTAGAGGCACAATGTCTAAGAAGCATGGTTTGGTCTTTGTAGGAGTGGAAGTTTGGAATTGTTTTATGATTTTCAAAAGTTGCACCAGATCTGAGCAATGCTAGTGTGCATGGTCATGCAGGTGCCAAATCCCACCAGTTTCTAGCAATGGGGGGGGGGGGGGTTTGCATGGGAACCAGAATGACCAGATGTATGCAGTCGGTTCAGTTTCCTGTAATATGAAAACATTTTTCTGAAGTCTCAGTGCAGTCTGTTTCTTGGAACCAGACATAGATCCCTCACCTACTTCATCTTGCCTTGCTCTGTTAAGTAGAAACAGTAATTATCTAGAGAAGAGCGCAGTCAGGAAAATTAAGTATTGTTTTTCTGCAACTGTGAATCTTTCCAACTGTTATTTTTAAGATTTCCTGTGATATGAAACCCGTGTTTACAATACTATAGACAGTTCATTTTAATGTTTGAAAAATTTAAATACATTTAATATTCTGTCTGGTCCTTTCAGACTATTTTAACCTTTTGAGAGTACTATTGGTGACACTTTGGCCACTCCTGAAACCTGGGTGTTTGGTCAACATTACCATTTGCATTAGTGAGCCTTTTCCAGGTCTGTGCAAATCGCACCTAAAAAAAGTGTCAGCTATTTGGGGTAGGGACATTAACAACTGGTTTACAAAGAGGGTGCTGGAGGGCTTTGTTTGGACACTTGGCTGAGGACTAAGCTGTGCCAGTGGGAAGCCTTAATAGAGACCAGGGGAGGGACAAACAGACACTGGGCTGAATGTGTGTGTGCCAAGGGAAATTGTGCTTTATGCAGAGGGGCTGTGCCAGTGGGAAGCCTTAATGGAGACCGGGGGAGGGACAAACAAATTGTGCTTCATGCAGAGGGCTGCATCTGGAAATACCGGATGTAACCATTTTTGCTACAAGTGAACTTCCATCTCCAGTGTCAGTGGTGAGGATTTAGGTTCCAAGATTACTAGCCTAAAGTGGGGACGTTAGTCTGGATCTCACTTCAATTTCATGAAAAAGACTGACAAAAACAGGTAGCATCAATAATAAGCCACTGCCACCTATTGTAAAGGTTTTAAAGCTGAACCAAATGTGCACTGTTAAGGGTGCAGTGGAAGAACAGTTTACAAAAATAAGCCTTATGAAAAGGCCAATATGGGTCAGCAATGTCCTGTAACTAGTCCTGGTAACTGGGAGAACTGCAGTGAAATGGGAAAGTCCTAGGAAACCACTGCAGAGCCAGGATGGACCACATTGCCTACTCTGGGGTAATACTGCACTCAGCTTAGATGAATTTACTGCAGATCACAACTAGTACAAGTAAAATCTACTTCTTGCTGAACAAGGAAGACTTTCAGATGCCTGGTCCTTGACATCTTAGTGGGCTGTCAGCCAGATATCCAATGATCTTCCAAACCTTGTGAAAAATGCTCACTCGTCTACGCACTCTCTTACTTTCATGGGGTACGCAACAGAAAAGGTCCTAAACTTAGATTTGCAGCAAAATGCAACACTGCTGAAGTGAGCACAAATGTCATTTGGTTGCATAGTACAAAGGTAAGTCACAGTTGCTTCGTGATTAGATGGTGTGTGGAAGTAGTGCACTATGAATTTGCCATGAATGTGAACAATGTCTCACTTGACATAAAATAAGATGTGCACACTGAAGACAGAAGACACTCTTGCTGTATTTGGAAGTAAAGCTTGTGAGTTAGAGTTTCATGTACTATAGATGGATTTAGGGATGCAACTAGAGTTGCAATTATGGATATGGTTTTAGAATTATTAGGGTTAAGCTCAGTTTTGGGGGTTAGGTTTAAATGTACTAGCAATATTTGTAAGCAGCATTGATTACTGGCAGCAGACAATCCATCTATTCCTGAATGCAAGATATGCAAATGAATCAGTAATAGGATGGCCCTAATTTGGTATCCAGCTACCACCTAAAGCACTATTAGACTTACAACTTCTAGTATTAACAGTGCACACAGCTATGAATACAAGAAAGAAATCTTGCACTGCCAGAGAACAGCAGGGATACTCATGCGGACACTCCTGAACTTTGGTGAACAGGTTAAAAGTGCAAATCATGAATTGGCAACAAGATACGATTCATATGGGTCTGTGAAGATTCATATGGGTCTGTGAAGAATAAACTGACAAGAAAGGGGTTTGGAGGGATAAAGAATGGGAATGCTTTGTGGTGGCAGTGCACAAGTAGGACCGGAGTATTGAAGATTAGGAACATTTTTCATAAGTTTCAAAAAATACCAGAAACATTTATAAAATACAAAAAGGCAGAAAGCATATTAAAAGCACTGCTGGGTTGCATGTAACAAATACAAGTTTTAAAAGCACTGCACAAAAACTAGTGTATTCAGGATGTGGATTAATATAGTACATATTTTATCTTCCACAGACTAGTGGAATTTAACTATGAAGAAAAAACATTTGACAGAAAATGAACCTCTACTGTGTAGAGGTCTTACACCATAACAACCAAATATGTAGCTTCTGGATGCTCTTCTACTGCCAAGTATTGCCCTTATTAACTTCTACCAAACTGCTGCATAAACATTCAGAATGCAGTCACATTATCAGAACACAAAATACATTAAACATTGAAAATATGCTAGATGTTTACAAAGATGGATATACAAATCCAGGCTGGGGCTGAATAGGAAATGCAGTTCTGATACGACAAAGAACACAGGAAGGTATTGGAACTCGAATAGATTTCCCCAAGGTTCTCCAGCACCATCTGACAAACTGTCTGTACGCAGTATACCTGTAACACCTGAAATAAATAAAACAAGTCACCCTGAAGATAACTGACTGAATAAATTTAACTGTCATGCAGTTACTAGAACTGCACTTAGTTTGCACTGGCCATACTAGATCCACAAGTTAAAACACAAACCAAAGCAAAGTGTCAGGTAATATTGCTGAAATCTACAAGCCAGCATACACTTGTAATAAAATACAGTAATCCACGCAGCAGAAGTTGCATAATGTACCAAATACCCATGGGGTAGTAATGACCAGTTTAATGAAGTGCATTCGCATTACACAGAGTGTATACATAAGGGTATACAAAGCACAAAATAAATCACTTATAAAAACATTTCATCTAACTCTCAAAAAATTAAACTAATGCATTAAAGAAAGCTGGTTTACTAACTTCAGGATCCAGCTTTGTTCTCTAGCCTCCTTTTTGTTCTCAGTTCTCCACCTCTAATACCCAAATGAACTTATCATAGAAGCTTTTACCTCAATATGTGATGAACAGATCAAGACAGCCTAGATAGCTGAACATTCTGCTTCTTTTTATAATCTTTTTGCTGGCATTATAAGAGTTGAAATGTCTTAATGGAGTTGAAATGGAAGGGGAGATTATGGACAAACATGTTATTTAGCAGCCATCTTTTCAATGATGAATGTACTTAGATTTCCAAGCCTCACCTGACAGCCATAATTGACAAAGTAATTTTTTGCTTTGATTTAATGGTGACAAATCAAAGATTTAGTATTTTAGACTTTTTTGGCAACATGCAAATTTTTCCAATATGAAGGTAGATTTGATTTGTATGCTTTTGGAGCTGGTTTTGGAAAGCCTTCATCTTTGGTTAACAGTATTATTTACAGAAGGCTGGTGTAGCTATGGGCTGCTTGTGCAAATAGCTATGCCAACCTTGTTAGCAGATTGGGAGCATGACGATCAAAAAACTGGATGCCAATTATATCCAGTGGATATTACACACCTTCCCTCAACAGTAACAAGCTCGATGAGCCGAAGCTCCTCATTGAGCCACCTAGTCAGTTTAAGCAGCTATAGAGGTTCAAAAAGTTGCTTCAAAATAGTCATCCAAAAGGTCATGACTAAACAAAGGATTCAGAACTTAATCCTACTTCCTTTTCGTGCCAGAGAAAGTGGGGATCAAATATCAATCCTGTATCTATCCAGATAGAAAATCTATCTGAAGAAGTCCAAGTTCTGGATGGACATGTTCCAGTCCTATTTCTGTGCAAGGACGATTGGATATGCTCCATAGATTTCCAGTATGCTTACCATCACAAAAATATGCACTCAAATTTGTGCTCTTCTGACTGGGAGCCACTTAGTTCAAAGCACTGCCCTTTAGACACCACAACCCACCCCCCTGGGTGTTTGCCAAATGCACAACTGTGGTGGCAGCTCATTTGTGGAGCCAAGGATTCCAGGTGTTTCCATATTTGGATAACTGGCTCCCGACTGCCTCAACTAAGCATCAACTATTACAGGCCATAGATTACCTGCTTGATATCTCCAGAACCTTAGGGATCTCTAACTTTTACAAAATTTAAACTAGATCCATCGCAAAACAGACTTAATCAGGACTCATTTGGACACAAAGGATGGCGGCTTAACTATTACAGAGGATAACGACCCTATAAAATGAACAGGACACATTGTCCCGCCCTTCTCCAGTGGGACTGGACCATCAAGTATTGGGATCCATGGCAGCAACTATAGCCTTAGTCCCTTTGGCCCAGTTCTTGAGGCCTACAATGGACCTTATTGGTTCAGTGGTAGATTCTATGCCAACCCCTTTCCACAGAAGGTGAACTCACACCGATCTGTAAGCATGTGCAACGGTGGCTTCAGTGCCAAGACTTACTGACCTCTCTCCCTCCAACAGCCACAATGACAACGGATACTTCCCAATTGGGGGGGGGGGGGCATTACATGGGAAAGATGGGTCCAAGGCATGTGGACCCTTAGAGATCAATTTGCACACAAGTCCTAAAGATGGGCAGTTTTATTGTTGGAAGCCTTCCAGGACAATCTTCCTCTAGGGACTGCTGCTATTCACAAAGATGGCATGTTGGTAGTCTGGTACATCAACAAGCAAGGAAGAACCTGTTCTTGCCCATTGCGCAAGGAAGAACCTGTTCTTACCCA
>NC_056739.1:612321672-612411883 GCF_019279795.1 Protopterus annectens
ACAATTACACACACACACACACACACACACAATTACACACACACACAATTACACACACACACAATTACACACACACACAATTACACACACACACACACACAATTACACACACACACACACACAATTACACACACACACACACAATTACACACACACACACAATTACACACACACACACACACACACACTACAATTACACACACACACACACACAATTACACACACACACACACTACAATTACACACACACACACACACTACAATTACACACACACACACTACAATTACACACACACACACACACACACACACACACACAATTACACACACACACACACACAATTACACACACACACACACACACACACAATTACACACACACACAATTACACACACACACAATTACACACACACACAATTACACACACACAATTACACACACACACACACACACACAATTACACACACACACAATTACACACACATTACAATTACACACACACCACACATTACAATTACACACACACCACACATTACAATTACACACCACACACATACATTACAATTATACACACCACACACATACATTACAATTATACACACCACACACATTAAATTATACACACCACACACATACATTACAATTATACACACCACACACATACATTACAATTATACACACCACACACATACATTACAATTATACACACCACACACATAACACCACACACTACAATTACACACCACACACATTGTAATTGTAATGTGTGTGGTGTGTAACTATACACACACACGTACTATTACACACACTATAATTTTAGTGTGTGTGGTGTGTAATTTTAGTGTGTGGTGTGTAACCACACACACACTTACACACTACAAACCACACACACTACAATTACACACCACACACACTACAATTACACACCACACACACTTGTAGAAACATTTGCACTATACATTTTTACAATATTTACTTGTGCTTTAAACCATTTTACAGTCCCTCAATTATGCTACCAAACTGTACAATAAACATCTGCAAAAAAAAAAAAGTTAATCAGTGATCCCTTTGATCTATTGTAGTGTTATTAATTTTGCTACTCAACTACTGGGTTGAGACCAAAAATGGTCCAGTGAGATCAGTGAATTACCCTGGTAACAAACCTAAATACATGTATTACAGCATGTCCCTGCACCAAGGTAAACTTATGTTGATTCATAGAATTTGGCTATTAGATGCAAGCTGAAATGTTTCCTTACTTACAAAACTGAATTAAAATGGGTAGTTTTAGGAAACTTTTCAGCACTGTAGGAATCACAAGTTGAGAACCACTCAAGATTAGGACATTTTTACTACTATCATGACAAAAAATTACTACAATATATGCCCTAGTTTTCAGAGACTCCTCGCATCACACAATCCAACATACCTGTACATCTGGTCCTGTTGCAAGTTACCATAATGTTGCCGATAAGCATAATATGCAATCTGAAGAACCCACACATTTAAGCATATAGCTTTAAATCCGGTATGAAGAGTAATGCAATCCAAATCTCCAGCTACGTTACAGACTTCCTTTATTTCTTTACAACAAACTGCTTCAGATTCATATTTCATTACTTCACAATGGCCACAGCTGCACCTATTAAAAATAAAAGCAGCACAATCCTCAAGTCCACCAGCACTAGAAGAAAACAATCCCAATACATCATAAAAGCTACTTACAAATTTTCAATAAAAATTCTTAGACATGGACATAAGGCACAGAAAGTAATCCTGGATAGGGTCTACTGCAAAATGTAGAAATACACACACCCCTAACAGCGTGTTTAGGTGGGAGGAAAGTGAAGCACCTGGCAAAAAAATACATGGAGACAGGAGAAAATGAAGTCTGCAAAGAAGGCACTCAGATGAACTGGAGAACAGTGAGCTAGCACTGCTAAATATACCAGATACTGTATCACCCAGAGAAAACACCAGCTCTGAAAAACATCATTCACCCCTATATTAACCTGCAATCTTTACGCTCCTCCAATAAGATCTTAGCTCAAACTACCAAAGCCAATAATTCTGCTGGGGATTCTCTATTCTCAAACTTTGTAGGTAAAATGTGGAACTCCCTACCGACCATGCTCACCTCAGAACCTTCACTCCTACAATTCAAAAAAAAGCTTAAACCCCATTTCAATACTCTCTGGCAATGTCCCTGTTCCAAACAGGATTAACCACTATCATTTACCCTTCTCTTACCTCACTATCCTTAACCGCTTTTTAACAAGGCGCCTCACCTTTGCAACTGACCTATGTTTTTTTTTATATGCTACTGTTATTTTTTTCCCCCAAGATGTAATGTATCTTTACATTGTATTTAGAACTCAACTATCTTCCTTTTTTTGCATTAACAATGTTCATATGTCTGTTATGTACCTGGAGCTTTTCTCCCCGGGCCTCCGCTGAAAATGGACATGTATCCAGTCTGACTCTCCCGGTTAACAAATGTAAAATAAAATAAATAAATGCTGTGTCACTGATTGCAAGTGTGTGAATTTCATTAAGTCCCTGTAAGAGGGTGTGGTAAAAGTACTTAATGTGGACAAGCCCAAATACCAGCTGCAAAAATTGTTTTCTGCGCTGAAAATTTAAAAAATAACTGTAATCAGGACTAGGTATATCAAGTTACAGTCCTTTATTAAAAAGCACCAGGGAAATCACTTTCCCAAATGAAGTGATTGGCCTTAGAATGAACATCCAGGTGATGGTGCTAGGCAAGGTGTGAACTGATTAACTGGCTACCAGAAATGTCTGCCATGAGAACACTAGATGAGGCAACTTGAAATATGCACTCCTGTCATTTTATCAAAGACAGGTATACACAGACGTTGGTGCTGTGGCACAACTAGATGAAAATTAAACCATGTAAAGAAAGACAATCCTGCGATTCCCATCACTTTACGAACCAGCTCAGAACCCCCCAGCTTGAGATGAAAAGTTCAATAAGAATATTTTTGCAAATATTGTTGTAGTTTTTGCCTGTAGTTATTTCAACTCCCACCTCTCAACTTTGCTCAGGAATCTGGGAGAGAAAGACTTCCAAGATGGCTGCACACAACAGTTGAATTTCAACTAAGTGTGAAAACAGACGCCGTTGGAACCAAAGCCAATGGAGTCAAGCAGGATGGGGAGAAAGTCTAGGCAAGAGAGGAAGTCTCCATTGGCTCCAACACCAGGAACTACTGGAGGATCTCCAGGGGGAACAGAATGGAGATCTCAAATGTATTTCCTGTCAGTGCCAACCCCAGGTGCCAAAACCATAGAAGCTAATGCAATGGAAGCACCATTTTGCCCTGGAACAGAAGATGACTGGGGTGGAGCAGAATCAAGCTTGCAGCCAAGAGTCCATTCTGAAGATTTTGCTTTTTTTCTTGGTGGTTCAGAGGAGATCATGCAGGAGGTGGTCTCCTGGTCTTCTGGAACTCCCTGGGCTTTTTTCTTGGTGGTTCAGAGGAGATCATGCAGGAGGTGGTCTCCTGGTCTTCTGGAACTCCCTGGGCTTTTTTCTTGGTGGTTCAGAGGAGATCATGCAGGAGAAGGTTTCCTGGTCTTCTGGAACTCCCTGGGCTTTTTAGGAGGGGTTTGCCACCCTGGTGTAGAAGGCATCCCCAAGATGGAGCAAACCAGTTTGCTTCATTGAAATCCCTACAGATTTCATAAGAGGCTTCTAAATGGTTAAGCCACAAGCACTAAATGCACTCCCTGTGGGTTTCCACCCACAGAAGTGAAAAGGTTTTAACTGGGAAGAGAGGAAATGCTAGACAGAAATGTGAAAAACTAGACAGAAAGGACTCAGGAACCTATCAATAAAGAATTAAAATATTTTAGAGAAAATAGACTTTACACCCACTAACTGGGAGAAGTTCAAGACCAACAAACTCAGTGCTAATCTGAAGCACACCAAATGAGATGAGGCATTCTGGCTGAACAGTGCATTATGGGTAGGGAGGAGCTCAAGTTAGGAAACTCAAGCTGGAAAAAAGTGGTCGGTCAGTTCCAAGGACTGGAACTGATATCTGATGTGCACATTAGCCTGTGGGCATCAGCTTTAAGATTTTAACAGTAAAAAAATATTCTGAAAGACATCCAGACAGGATTGATAACAGATTGACAGAACTGAATTTCTTCCAGAAGAAAAAACAAAACAGCCTGTTAACTTGTCAGGTTATAATGTTCCACCTGAGAACAGCCTGTCGATTGCATTTTAATGCTGACAAAAAGCAGGTCTACTGGCCTGGAACCTGAGAATATGGAGAGACTAGAACACAGGCAGCTTTAACATACAGTCTATTGTTATTTATGGCTGCACTCATTCTAAACAGTTACAAAATGAAATCTAACTAATCTAATATTGATGTGAAAAACAGTGGTGAAAATGAGGAAGCCTACCAGTTGGTATTATTTTCCCTTTCTCCTTCTTCAAAGTATGACTGGTCTTCTGAATCACCCTCGGAACGCCAGTAGTTCTCAGAGTAACTGTCTTCATAATTATTTTCCCTTTCTCCTTCTTCAAAGTATGACTGGTCTTCTGAATCACCCTCGGAACGCCAACCTGAGTAGTTCTCAGAGTAACTGTCTTCATAATACATTTTCTTATGTTCTACAAAAAGAACAAGCAACAAGTATTAAGCTAGTGAACACAAAAATATTAAATGTTAAGACTAGCACTCTATTAAATGTTAAGACTAGCACTCTATTAAATGTTAAGACTAGCACTCTATTAAATGTTAAGACTAGCACTCTATTAAATGTTAAGACTAGCACTCTATTAAATGTTAAGACTAGCACTCTATTAAATGTTAAGACTAGCACTCTATTAAATGTTAAGACTAGCACTCTATTCAATGTTAAGACTAGCACTCTATTCAATGTTAAGACTAGCACTCTATTCAATGTTAAGACTAGCACTCTATTCAATGTTAAGACTAGCACTCTATTCAATGTTAAGACTAGCACTCTATTCAATGTTAAGACTAGCACTCTATTCAATGTTAAGACTAGCACTCTATTCAATGTTAAGACTAGCACTCTATTCAATGTTAAGACTAGCACTCTATTCAATGTTAAGACTAGCACTCTATTCAATGTTAAGACTAGCACTCTATTCAATGTTAAGACTAGCACTCTATTCAATGTTAAGACTAGCACTCTATTCAATGTTAAGACTAGCACTCTATTCAATGTTAAGACTAGCACTCTATTCAATGTTAAGACTAGCACTCTATTCAATGTTAAGACTAGCACTCTATTCAATGTTAAGACTAGCACTCTATTCAATGTTAAGACTAGCACTCTATTCAATGTTAAGACTAGCACTCTATTCAATGTTAAGACTAGCACTCTATTCAATGTTAAGACTAGCACTCTATTCAATGTTAAGACTAGCACTCTATTCAATGTTAAGACTAGCACTCTATTCAATGTTAAGACTAGCACTCTATTCAATGTTAAGACTAGCACTCTATTCAATGTTAAGACTAGCACTCTATTCAATGTTAAGACTAGCACTCTATTCAATGTTAAGACTAGCACTCTATTCAATGTTAAGACTAGCACTCTATTCAATGTTAAGACTAGCACTCTATTCAATGTTAAGACTAGCACTCTATTCAATGTTAAGACTAGCACTCTATTCAATGTTAAGACTAGCACTCTATTCAATGTTAAGACTAGCACTCTATTCAATGTTAAGACTAGCACTCTATTCAATGTTAAGACTAGCACTCTATTCAATGTTAAGACTAGCACTCTATTCAATGTTAAGACTAGCACTCTATTCAATGTTAAGACTAGCACTCTATTCAATGTTAAGACTAGCACTCTATTCAATGTTAAGACTAGCACTCTATTCAATGTTAAGACTAGCACTCTATTCAATGTTAAGACTAGCACTCTATTCAATGTTAAGACTAGCACTCTATTCAATGTTAAGACTAGCACTCTATTCAATGTTAAGACTAGCACTCTATTCAATGTTAAGACTAGCACTCTATTCAATGTTAAGACTAGCACTCTATTCAATGTTAAGACTAGCACTCTATTAAATGTTAAGACTAGCACTCTATTAAATGTTAAGACTAGCACTCTATTAAATGTTAAGACTAGCACTCTATTCAATGACTTTTTATATCAAAACATTTCTAAGAGTAACAAAGACACATACTTGCCCCTTGCACGAGTTCTCTAAAATCATCCCTAAAGAATCTAAGTATCTGTCAGAAAGCTAAAAAGTAAAGTTTGTACTGCACATTGGTAAAACTATCCACAAAAATTGCCTCAGCAAGCAGGTAACATGCACATCCTGTCACAGCCAGCAGCTAAAAAACAATTTTTCATGCATTTCCCCACTGGTGGAGGATTATTTCAGCTACGCTTGCTGCCTTATCAAAAACTTGATACCCGCTTCCTCAGCTCTCACCAGCCAACTCCTGATAAGAAAGCTATTATCAAGTAATATCTTCAATAACACATTAACTTTATTACAACTTTATTACTTGATATGCACGAATGAACAGTTGTGCAAGCAAAACTTACAGTAACAGCAGATGTTCTAAAAGATCACTGTTGCAGTACCCTAAGCTATGTGGGTTGTCCCACTGCAACCAGCCAACCTTCCAAAGCTAGGGAAGCTTTCCACATGCTCTGTCAGAAGGCAAGCAAGTAAAATATAGATACTACATACAATGGCACATTTCCATGGGGGGGGGGGGGTTGGTTCTCTATAGACTATGACCAAGCATGGGTTGATTAGTAAGATCACTTGCCACAATGAATTTGGTAATGGAATTAGTAATGTACCCCTCTCAAGCCTTTAAGAAAAATCTCACAAGTCATTGCCAGGTACAGTGGAAAAACAGATACAAGGGTGTCCCTTATGCAATGGTTTTGAGGCAGAGTCAGAAGTTAACTGACTTTGAACCAGGTCTCTGTCACTGCACAGATGTCTATGTTCGCCATTTTAAGCAGTGCCTCGAGTGAGTGCACTGAAAATTATTTAAATCACTCACTGGTGATTCCTGATGTCCCTACTACTCAGGGGAAAGTAGGGTACAACCAGGTGAGGTCCTGGCTGAATAGCAAATCCCACAATGACATGGTCCTTCAGGAGAGAAACTAGTGCTCAGCTGTTGCCTAGCTTGTACAAGTTCCTTTAACTGCTCACACATGCACAACATAACCGCTAGAGAGGGGTCTTGAAAATTCTATTTCCCCAAATGTATTTAATATAAACATATAATGCTGTAGTTACTAAAGTCCCCAGTCAAAAAGCAAAACAGTGAACCAAAGAAAGTTGAGCTTGTAAAGTCCAAGTACCAACAAAAGCAAGTTCCACAGTGTTGTATAAATCCTTTTTAATAAAAGGAAGCTTTCAGACAAATACATCCTTCTACAGGAGGACTTATCTCTGAAAGCTTTGTTTTATGCAATGCTGTGGAACTTGCTTTTGTTGGTACTTGAACATTTTTAAGTCAACCAATTTCCCTTTCTGTGCTCAAAATACCCTATCCCTTTGATTACAGACTGGCCTTACCCATCCCATGGTCAATAGAATTAGTGCCCAAATACAAACTAATCAGAAAATAAGACACTGGAAGGTTCATAGCAACACCAGCTTTGAGCAAATGAACAAAACGAACGCCTTAACTGTAACACCGCATTTTCTTCGGTACAGCTTCATGAAGCTGTACTGACGAAAATGTGGCGATACAGTTAAGGTGTTAATTTTTAATTATATATTAACCCTAATGAGAATACTGGGATCGTACCATAGATTTGAGGGGACCCATTCACGGGATAAATAATTTTAGGACCTTCATCCTATTAGCAGTGCAGAGGATATCCTTTCCCCCTAGGCATAGATCTAAGTTGGGCTTAAAAAAATACAGGGATGAACTTTGGATAGGGACTATGTTCCACAGCTGCAGCATCCTCTACAAAATACACTCATTCCTACAAACCATCCTCTACAAAATACACTCATTCCTACAAACCATCCTGTTGCTGCAGAAGAGGTTTAGATCCCTAAATAGCATTGGATACCATCCGACTTGCTGATATGCATTAAATCCATCAGCAATGGGTCAGAGATACCTTGTATGAAAGACATGGGTCACATCTTGGCAGTCTGTAGGATACAGAATATAGTGACAGGGCTTTGAATCTACACATGTTGATGTGTTTAGGCCTTGTATCCTGTAGAGAAGATCTCTATGGGAGTTCCAATTGCTGCATTTATCAGGACAGATACATGCCAAAAGAGGCATTATATTCAATGCCTGACCTAATAAAGGCTGAGTAAAGGGGGGGGCAACAACATCCCTAGATTTAGACACAATCCCTTTGTTTATAAGCTGTGCAATATAGAAAGATTTTCTTCACTCTTGGGAGGCATATTGTCCATGTGTTAGTTCACTGGGTTGAGGATTTCCCAAAGGATACAATGCATTTTTTTGGCATTTAGTTTCAGACTGATTTTGGTGGGACAAGCCTTCCTGCATTATAATTAGGTTGGACATTTCAAATAACTTCCCTGAAAACAGTCACTGATTCACTAACTCGTCCCACTGAATCTCAAACTGTTGTAATCCCATTTCAGGACCAAGTGGGAGGATGGCACAATGGTTAAGGTGTTTACCTTACAGACACCAGGTGCACGGTTCGATTCTCACATGGGGTAATTGGCTAGGCTTGAAATGGGCCACAAGGTTAGTTAGCCTAATACTAACCTATGAACCTAAGTTAGGTTTAATAGGAAGCCCACTCCTCTACAGTCCTGTGTAATCACACTTAAATCTAAAAATCTGAGAAATTGATGGAAGTGAGAAGCTTACTAGTTTCTAGAGAGAGTTGGATACAATTTGGAGATTACATTTCAATTTCCCTCTACTCAGACCTCTGGCTACACCAAATCTTGAAATGCTACCTGCTCTTATCAAGAGGTAGTGTATGCCAAACATCTCATTAATGACCAAGGACCTTCATGCCATGCAAAGCATGTTAAATTAAATGTCTGTAAACTTATAGTACTGCACATGGATGAGAAGCATTTATCAGCATATGTCACTCACCACTCATCCTGCTCCTGCCTCATTACATCAATGCCTGCTCATTTGTAAGAGGGATGAAGCATCTTGCACATCTGTAGCAGAGCTCATGAAAGACTGCGCCCAAAAACAGCAGAGTTACACTTGAGCAACACCCCAAAGGTCATCCAGTACCAAACTCCACCCAGCTTCCATTCTCAGAGCCACAGTATTCACAAAAAATTTGAATACACTAAGTGTAACAGTTTGTTTGGAAGCAAAGGTGCAATAAAAAGTAATTGGCTCACAATTTAGGGCACACTGAGTGCATTTATCTCCCACTTACTAACTTTTGTTCAAAAATTCTAGGTAAAGCCAAGAATGATTTGGGGGGGGGGGGGGGGGGAAGATACGACAAAGACCAAAAAAAAAAATCAATCCTCAATTTACTACAAAATCAAACACTATCTGGGACAGTTAAGATGCATCTCCCCAAATACAGTAATATTTATCCATTACAAGAACATTTAATTAACATATGCAGATCCATTAAAAAACACTGCAGAAGTAATCCACTTTCAGAAGTAAGCACTTTGTGTGATGCACAACCTTCAGAATTACCTCATACTAATTATTGCTATTATCTATGATGCTATTACTGTAAGTTTGCAATATCTCTTGCTGATCTGTGATGCTATTACTTCTATGTTTGTAATACTGATTGTTTTCATAATTGCCCTGTATTAACATTGATCCGATTTATGCTGCCATTATTCAGAAGTAATTTATGCTTCCATTATTTCTGCATACATGTACTGAGTTTCTGCATACATGTACTGAGCTTTTCATCCCAGACCACCATTGAAGAGGCTCATACTTTCCCAGTAAATAAAAACAATGGTCCTTGGGCAAGTTCACTTACTCGGTTAACAAAAGTAAACAGCATTTTAAATTCCAGCCCAAGTGAATAAATACCAGTGTAAACTCCTGCTGCAAGACAAATCAGTCTAATGTCTGTATGCAATAGCTGTAATTAAGTTTTGACATTTAGTCTTTCTTGAAAGCTTAGAACAAGGAACCACAGAATGTGGAACACTTCCAGTATGAGTGGACAAAAGCAAGTGCACTGAAGATCAAAATCTCCAAATTGCATTCACTGAAAAAAGCCTGCCAAACCCCTGGGTGACTTACCCAACCATAGAGTGGAAGACCCATTCTAGCCCAAACATGAATGCCCAGAGATTACTCGACTTTGTTAATGCCAATGCATTGGACCAGCTTGTCACCCATATAAGATGTGACAATACACTGGACCTGGTACTAACCAACATGAGTAGCCACTGTAGCACTCCCGCAGTGTCATCCTCTTTGATAAGATCTGACAAAGTGATCACTAAGTCACCATATCCGTGACCCCCCCCCCCCCAATCAGGGTCAAAAAATTTTCTCCAAAGGTGACTACAATCTCCTCAGAGGAGGTATAAGCAGCTTCAGCCACTGTGCCTTCAGTTGGAACTAGCACCAATATCAAAGCCTACACAAAAACATTATACGAGCACCTACATAGCTGTACGGACTCAGCAATACCAGACAGGATCAAATAATCTTCCTCAAGGAAATGTGAACCTGTCTGGTGGACAGCAAATTGCTATCCAGGGCCAAGAAGAATCAGGTGCCAAGTTGGAAGCAATCTCCTTTGAGCAAGCAAATAAGGTCACCGGTGAAGTCCTCCATGGCTAAAAGAGGACAAAATTGGCCAGACAATTACAAGGCATTCTTCACATGTCCGCAATATCAAAAACACCAAAATTTGTTGTGAACTGGTGGTCAGTAACACCACATACACAAACACCACATATATAGCAAACCTGCTGGCAGACCGGTTCGGTGAAGACTTCACCCCCACCCCCCCGTCCACCACATCAGTAAACCAGATACCCAACACCTGCCCCCTCCCCTCATCACCAAAAAGCAGGTCCTTAAATGCCCTCTCAAAGGCAATAAAATAGTCTCCATCATCCCTTGCTGTATCCTACATGAACTCAGGCATAAGCTCTCAGCTCCATTACACACCCTATTCAAAGCCTGAGCACTAGCTTCATCCCAGCTGAATGGAAAACGGCCACTGTCATCCCTCGCATTTTCTGAACAATAAGCACAATGAAACAAATGCCAAGCATGCATAGCTGTAATCCTCTACAGTTTATTATAAAAAACTAAAATTGTACTGGTGCAATCTGCAAAATCTGGGGCAGTCAATAACTATCTCTACTGTAATTGCTGTTTGTAATGCATTTGTAATTTGAGACATTCTACATTTTTTGTTTTGAAGATACTTACCACCAAGTAGAAAAATGTTCTAAAAGTCATAAGTAAATTTAAAAAAAAAAAAAACACTAGTAGCTGTGCTGACAGTATCTCATTTCCCTTACCACACTAAGCTTTTGAAAATCTCTTTCAATTAATCCATGTTAAAAAAAATCCACTTACCTCCAGAAAAACAGCAGCAGGGATCTTAAAATAATTAACGCCCCGATTCCCAAACAGCCGAACCAGCAAAGAAAAGAAGTTTCAGACCTTAAGTAAATCACCAACCTTTTATTAAGAAAGTTGAGAGTACCGCTTTTTATGCCTTAATTTTCGCGGGCTTTTGCGGGTATTGACTAGCAAATCTAAGTGTTGATTGGCTGCTTGCTGCATGAACCTCTTGATGCAGCAAGCAGCCAATTAACCGAGACAGCAATGTCATTTTTTTCGGTAGCGTACAACCTTTGTATTACTTTCCTTTTACATGCCTGGAGTACTGCCACAAGTAATGCTACAAGTTTAAATTGCCTTTTCTTCCCTTAAAATATTCCGCTCGTCATGTGACCCGCCGCGCGGGAAACTGTGCTTCAAATGAGTGTTTTGTCATTTCGTCAGTGTGCGTTGCCGAGGTGTTTGACGTTTTAGTGATGTTTAGAAATCAAAAAGCTTGGTTTTCTATAAGTGTTTAGAGGCGCTTATGTGACTTCTGGGGTACGGCTTACTACGGGTAGTCTGTTCCTAATCGGATTCAATTCAGCTACGTAATAGTTATGTGTAAATCTGCAGCACACGCATTGTGTACTATGACGTTTAGTTTTGATTTATTTTATTGTATTTTTTGATTCGGGTAGATCAGTTATTCACATTATTATTGTCACATTTCTTCAGGTGCCAGAAGCAACCTTCTGTCTGTAAAACGGGATTCAATAGCCGTCGTAATGTGGAACAAATCGTCCCACTAACTCGGTCAAGAATATCATAGATAGGATGGTCAATATATGCTGATTTTACTTATGAAAAATCTCTTTAGATTAATATGATTCGTTTCTATTTATCATGGCTATCAGTTAAAACCATTCCCAACAATGAATGCGTGATAGACCAATCCAATGTATAGTTAAATTTGAAAACGGAAGGTAACACGTGGGACACGGAGCCAAAAGGAGGCAGAAGTAAAAAGTCGAAATCCCTTTCATCCCGGTAACCTCCAAGACTTCATCAGACAAAATGCAACACAGATACCAATTTAAAAAGCATTAAGTCATATGATCGAATAAATGAACTAGTCTTAAAGGAATATCAACTTGAATGCAGAGTATAAAAGGTGTGTGTGTGTGTGTATATATATATATATATATATACATATATATATATATATATATATATAATGTATATAAACACACAATGACAATGCTATCAAAACTTGGCGAATATTTAAACTGTAAAAGGCTTACTAACTTGATATCCGAGTTTAAGAAATTCACCATAAAAATCTCCCCTTCCAAAAATATCTAAATAGCATTGCATTACTTAAATCAAAAATATAATATGCAATAAGCATAACTTAAGAGCTTATCAAAAACACTTTTTACCAATATGGTTAAAGGATTTGGAAAACTACACTAGAAGCACAGTCCGCACTGTAATAAAAGATGTACAAACACAAGATGGTGCTAAATTAAACACAAATAACGTGGTTAATAACTTAGTGGTACAAGTGAGAAAAAAAAGTTAATGGGAGTTTATTAGGCTAACCACCACAAGGGCCTTTTTAAGCCTAGCCTTGCATCCCAAATCTGACTTCTGATTACCTTTGATAAGTGTAAGCAGGGGGTTGGGTAATCAAACTAAACAGACTCATATGGTTAACACCATATGATCGAATCTATTGAAAGTTCAAACGTTTTAATGGAGATCTCCATACAGCACAGAATGGGAAGATTTCCCTTTTCTGCACTACTCTGATAGTTGGTATAAACAGCAGGGGGCATGGGGGGGGGGGGGGGTGTTTAAAACATTCAGGTAGGTTATTTGTGTAGTTTATTTTATTAGATTTTCAAACTTTTAAAAGTTCAATTACTTTATTGACCCTGGGATTTACAGGTTACCTGTGTCCATTAGCCACATTGGTGCCAAACCAGGGACGAATTCTAGTTCCCCATCCAACTGCCAAGTTGCACTTGAATTGGGTTAGGAAGTCTGCTTCTAGTTCCCCATCAAACTGCCAAGTTGCATTTGAATTGGGTTAGGAAGTCTGCTTTACATGGAAGCCTGTTCCAGAGATGGGGTTGTCTCTGGACACACACCTGTCTCCATCAGGTCCTCATTCCTCTAGTTTAAGTTAACAGAATTGGTTTTGCATAAACTCGCATTTTCTGAACAATAAGCACAATGACACTAATGCCAAGCATGCATAGCTGTAATCCTCTACAGTTTATTATAAAAAAACAAAAATTGTACTGGTGCAATCTGCAAAATCTGGGGCAGTCAATAACTGCCTGTACTGTAATTGCTGTTTGTAACGCATTTGTAATTCGAGACATTCTACATTTTTTGTTTTGAAGACACTTACCACCAAGTAGAAAAATGTGCAACAAATCATAAGTAAATTAAAAAAAAACACACTAGTAGCTGTGCTGGCAGTATCTCATGTCCCTTACCACACTAAGCTTTTGAAAATCTCTCTTTCAATTAATCCAAGTTAAAAAAATCCACTTGCCTCCAGAAAAATAGCAACAGGGATTTTAAAATAATTAACGCCCCGATTCCCAAACAGCCGAACCAGCAAAGAAAAGAAGTTTCAGACCTTAAGTAAATCACCAAACTTTTATTAAAAAGTAACACAGTTGAGAGTACCGCTTTTTATGCCTTAATTTTTGCGGGTATTGACTAGCAAATCTAAGTGTTGATGGCTGCTTGCTGCATGAGCCTCTTGATGCAGCAAGCAGCCAATTAACCAAGACAGCAATGTCATTTTTTTTTCGTTAGCGTACAACCTTTGTATTACTTTCCTTTTACATGCCTGGAGTACTGCCGCAAGTAATGCTACAAGTTTAAATTGCCTTTTCTTCCCTTAAAATATTCCGCTCGTCATGTGACCCGCCGCGCGGGAAACTGTGCTTCAAATGCGTGTTTTGTCATTTCGTCAGTGTGGGTTGCCGAGGTGTTTGACGTTTTAGTGATGTTTAGAAATCAAAAAGCTTGGTTTTCTATAAGTGTTCAGAGGCGCTTATGTGATTTCTGGGGTAAGGCTTACTACGTGTAGTCTGTTCCTAATCGGATTCAATTCAGCTACGTAATAGTATGTTTAAATCTGCAACACAAACATCGTGTACTATGACGTTTAGTTTTGATTTATTTTATTGTATTTTTGATTCGGGTAGAGCAGTTATTCACATTATTGTTGTCACATTTCTTCAGGTGCCAGAAGCCACCTTCTGTCTGTAAAACGGGATTCAATAGCCCTCGTAATGTGGAACAAATCGTCCCACTAACTCGGTCAAGAATATCATAGATAGGATGGTCAATATATGCTGGTTTTACTTATGAAAAATCTCTTTAAAGTAGATTAATATGATTCGTTTCTATTTATCATGGCTATCAGTTAAAACCATTCCCAACAATGAATGCGTGGTAGACCAATCCAATGTATAGTTAAATTTGAAAACGGAAGGTAACACGTGGGACACGGAGCCAAAAGGAGGCAGAAGTAAAAAGTCGAAATCCCTTTCATCCCGGTAACCTCCAAGACGTCATCAGACAAAATGCAACACAGATACCAATTTAAAAAGCATCTAAGTCATATGATCGAACAAATGAACTAGTCTTAAAGGAATATCAACTTGAATGCAGAGTATAAAAGGTGTGTTTTATATATTTTTATATATATATATATATAAAATGTATATAAACACACAATAATAATGCTATCAAAACGTAGCGAATATTTAAACTGTAAAAGGCTTACTAACTTGATATCCGAGTTTTTAAGAAATTCACCATAAAATCTCCCCTTCCAAAAATATCTAAATAACATTGCATTACTTAAACCATCAAAAATATAATATGCAATAAGCATAACTTATAAAAACAATAATATGCAATAAGCATAACTTATAAAAACAAATTTTAAGAGCTTATCAAAAACACTTTTTACCAACATGCCAATATGGTTAAAGGATTTGGAAAACAAATTTTTACCACTTAGAAAATCTTACAAAGTATATCACAAAATAAAAACCCTTAGTCACAGTAGGACCCACCCGAAGGTCCTCTCTCAAGGGCTTTCTTTTTTAACAAACATACAATATTACAGTTGATGTTTAACCCTGGAGGTTTAAAGGCATTGACTAAAAGCTGCCAATATAGTTCCCTTACTTCAAGCAGTACCGTCCATGCTTCCCCCTCTTACTTGGGTGAATTAAATTCATGCTGTTGTTATAGTAACAAAGGATGTTAAGTTGTCTATCTCGCCTTTATTCTTGCTGGTTGCTGACTCGGCCATCTTCAATAGCTCGAGAGCTGTTTACTGGCTCGAGGCTACCCCTTATCCCATAATGCCTAGCAATAGCTACCTAGATCTCGTTTGCCGCTTCAGCTACGAGGGTGTTGTTTTTCTGGCTCAGGCTTGTATATTTAACTTTTTGTATAAACTTTCTTCTAAAATTTAAATTTTACTAGAGTAGTATCCTTTCTATTTACAGTTAGTTTTACGTGTTGTAGTTATTTTTTTTTTCTTGTGTCTCCCCTTTTAGCGAACTCGTTTAAGTTAGAGAGTTCTCCCCATCGCTCCCCCTTCCCTAGGTTAGCCGTTTAACTTGGAGGCTCTCCCATCATTTTCCCTTAATAAAAAATAAATAAATAAATAATCATAAATATAAATATCTTACCCCTTGTATCGAGAAGCACTCAGACTGTGCCAGTGGGCAATTTCCTCCCAACGTTTTCTGATTGTGACGCACATCCCTGGGAGATCCAATGTCATAGCAGACAGGCTCAACAAAGCGATCGTCATGCCTCACAAGAGGTCCCTGAATCAGGAAGTTGCAGACCTAATCTTCCGCACATGGGGACAGCCTTGCTGCGATCATTTTGCTACCCCTTTCAACAGCAAATGCAGCAACTACTTCTCCCTTCTTCCGCTTCCAGGTCACATTCCCAGGGATGCTCTAGTCCACGATTGGCCTTAGGGACGACTTTATGCCTTTCCTCCCTTTCCCCTTATACCAAAACTCATACAGAAAGCTAAGTCGTTGGGTTGCAAAATGATCCTTATTGCCTCTTACTGGCCTCGACAGATATGGTTCCCGTTCCTACACCTCTATCTTTTCGATCAGCCCTGGGTTCTGGACCCGGTTCCAGATCTACTGATTCATCAATCGGGCGGGTTGCATCAGTCCCTTCATACTCTCCAGCTCACAGCTTGGTTGCCCCACTTCCAACCTTATCCAGGCTTCCCAGCATTTCCCCAGCAGTCTGTGAGATTATTGTTTCTTCACATAAATCCACCACAAGAACAATTTATGCTAGCAAGTGGAAACTTTTTTTCCTTTTGTGCTGAGTCTAGGAACGTGGATCCCTTCTCAGTCCCAGTCCATGAGATCCTAGAGTTCCTAGCACAACTTTTTCACTCTGGAGCCGCCGCCACTACCATTAGGGTGCAATTAGCAGCCATTTCTAATTTTCACATTGGGTTACAGAATTCAAACATTATGTCTCACGAGCTGTGTAAAGCCTTTTTGAGAGGAACATCTCTTCTTAGACCTCCAGTGAGAGACCCCCCCCCCTCCTCGGGACCTTAATTTAGTCCTAACATCCTTAATTTTGCCTCCTTTTGAACCAGCAGCATCCTGCTCCATCAAGTTTCTCTCTTGGAAAACACTCTTTCTGGTTGCTATCACTTCAGGCAGGCGAGTCTCAGAACAGCAGGCACTATGTGTCCGTCCTCCTTATCTGGTGTTTCACAAGGATAGAGTTTCTCTGAGGACAAACCCTTCATTTCTTCCCAAAGTCTGCTCTGAACATAACTTAAATCAATCTATAGATCTCCCCGTATTCTTCCCCAATCATAGCAATACGGCAGAATACAAACTTCACCAATTGGACGTACACAGGCAATTGCGTTTTTACCTTCATAGAACTAAAGAAATAAGGAAATTAGACCAATTGTTTCTTTCTTATGCCTTAAACAAACAAGGTCTTCCAGTTTCCAAGGTGACTTTAGATGGCTATCCCATACTATTTCATTTATTCATCAGCTACGGAATAAGGAATTACCATCTAAACCGAAAGGTCATTCTACTAGGGCATTAGCTACCTCTGTAGCTTTTCAGTCTAGGTTGCTCATGGATTCCATATGTGCAGCTGCTACGTAGGCAAATCCTCATACCTTTATTTCCCATTACAAGGTGGATATGGTCTCCTGGAGCAGAGCTGATTTTGGTTCCACTGTTCTGAAGAGTCTATTCCACTGAGCCACCCAGGGTGTTAGGTGCTAGGGATGCTGTCCCAACCAGCAAGAAAGAAGGCGAGATAGACAACTTAACTTAAAGAAGTTATGTACCTACCATAACGTTCCATGTTAGTTGTCTTCATCTCGCCTTCTTTCTTGCGTCCCGCCTTCCATCCCCCTGTCCTAGTGGATCGAGAGAAGTCCCTTTTTCACTGGCTGAGTATTCTTTGGTTTTCCTCTAATGATTTAGAGGATATGGGAGGTATAAGTTAACCAGTTCTTTTGACTGGTTTATTCTCTTGTTATGTCTGGAGTTAACTTTTTCAAATGAGATCTGGGTAGCTATCGCTAGGCATTATGAGATAAGGGGTAGCCTCGAGCCAGTAAACAGCACTTGAGCTATTGAAGATGGCCGAGTCGGAGCCGATCCAACCAGCAAGAAAAAAGGCGAGATGAAGACACCTATCATGGAACGTTATGGTAGGTACATAACTTCTTTTTTTGTTAAATCATTACTAGTTTTTCCTTTTTTAATCAAGTACAGGTGTTCGTACATATGCTTTTTCAGGGTACGCGCTGTTTTTCCTACATAAAAAGATTGAAAACCCTGACATAATGCAGCATAAATAATTCCTTTAGTCTGACAATTGTATTTTTCTTTAAAGAGGTACCTTGTAAGATTTTCTAAGTGTTAAAATGTTTTTTCAGATCCTTTAACTATATTGACATGTTGGTAAAAAGTGTTTTTAATAAGCTCTTGAAATTTGTTTCTGTAGGTTATGCTTATTACATATTTATTTATTTATTTGCCATGTTTTTTGATGATTTAATTAATGGAATGTTATTTATGTATTTTTGGAACAGTAGAATTTATGGTGAATGTCTTAAAAACGTACATAAGATATCAATTTGCTAAGACTTTTATAGTTTTTTTAAATGTCTGTTAAGTTTTGATTGTATTATTCTTTTGTATTGTGTATATACATACTTATTTTATACTAGTTATGCACATTTTCCGATATCGGGGCAACAGGTGGAATGAGCAGTTGGAATCGTAAAACGTTGGCGCAATGATCGCTGTGCTGCCACTAATGTGGGTATAGCCTTCACTTTTTTTGACAACACATTTCAAAGGAAAAAAATATAAAAGAAAGGAATAATGGCAGTTTTTTAGGCACTGTTTCCCGGTCCCATTATAAAACACAACTGGTTGATAGTCTTTAATAATGCCGTAATGCATGTAATACCCAGTATTTTGTCAAAGGAGGAGGAAAAAAAGTTATTTGCAGATACTCGCATGACTTATTCTTACATACGCAGGTAAAACAAGGCTATTTTATGCAACTCATTTCTGTCTGTTACAACCCATTGTACAGCATAAGTTAAACTGTACTGGAAGGGTGTACAATTCGGAGGCATTTCTGATTCCATTTCGTCTTGGCAACATCTGGGAGGATTACAACACTTGTATGATAGTGCCACCATGTACAAGTTAAAGATTGCAGTCTCTGTTTGAGTGCTTTTTCCATTTTAGCCATGTATGTTACATGACTGCTTAATATCTGTAAATAGCATGCTTAATGATGCACTGCGAGCAGCAATGCTTAAAATCTGGAATAAGAAAAGGGAGTAAGGTAAAAAAAAAACAAATCACATGGCAGCCAGACCTCTGCAATTCCGCACAGTTAAAGAAGGGAAATCTGTCAAAACCACCGCTTCAGGGCTAACCGCTGTGCGATAATTGCGTGCTGCCCCGATACGTAAAAGTTTTGCTTTGATTTCCCAAAAGATACTGCCTTAAACTTAAAATCATAATGAATGGCATTTTTGCAAATGATTACAGCAGTCAGAACCATTCAGAATGAGAAAGTGTGTTGCCCCAATAACAGAAAAGTACCCTTGTTCTTATGCACTCAAGTTGATATTCCTGCAAGATTAGTTCATTTGTTCGATCATGTGACTTAAAAGGAATCCTTTTTAAATTGGTATCTGTGTTGCATTATATTGTCTGATGAAGTCTTGGAGGTTACCAGGACAAAAGCACTTACGATTTTGTTTTTTTACTTTAAAGTGATTTACTTTTTGGTTTTCTGACAGTTTTTGGCTCCGTGTCCTACTTGTTGTCTTTCGTTTTCATTCTTTTCCTGGTGTTTTGGCTTCGATGAGAGTTTTTAGTTAAATTTCCATTATTTTGTGCATGTATTTGTTACATGTTTATCTGTGTAATTTGAGCTTTCTCTCTCCCTCTTACCAGTTAAATTTGTCCTCTAGAGTGAGCCAGGGGACAGCTGTCATTCTCTGTGAAGTTTGCAAGGCAAAAGGGACATGGAATTATGGTTCCAGATCTTTCTTTAGTATCACACATGCATGCACTTACAACTACTGACTAAAGGCTCCAATCTACCTACTGCATGTCTTTGGAATGTAGGAGGCAACTGGAACACATGGAAAAAACACAGTAATACAGGGAGGACTTGCATACTCTGCACAGAAGTCACTTTATTTGTATTACTAATTATGTACTTACCTATATCCTAAGTACTTCTATGAGACCAAGTCACACCTGAAAAGGATCAGCTGACCAGACCACTTACCCGTTCATCAAACAGTGTGTAAATTAATAAAACATAGGCATATACTATGTAAGTGGTGGTGCTGAAGTGCATTTCTGAGGCATGCTTTATATCAACTCAAGGAGTCTACATATTCCATTCTCAAACTGTAAATTAAATACAAAGGGTTAAAATACTTTACTTTCTGTCACTGATGCTACCGTTTTTTTCTTTTCATTCTCATTTTACATTTATTTTGTATAAGTTTTTTCTTTAATACTTATTTATCCTGTATATTTTTTTGTGGATGTATTCATGTTTACATTCTTCTCCCACCATTGTATATTTTATTGTGCATGATATTAGTCTACTGCGGTGGTGTGCTGCGGTAGCGTTGTCGCATCACAGTTAGACGTTGCCTGTTCGATTCTCAGTTAGAGCGTCTTCTGTGTGGCGACTTGCGTGAATGGGCGTTCCTTCATTGAAGGTTGTGCGTTAGGCCCGGCAAGCCAGCACGTAAAACTCTACTGCCAATCATTAGCGGACCGGAGTTCCGCTGTGGCAACCCCTAACCGGGAAAAGCCAAAAGACACAAACAATTATGCACGATATTAGTCTACTGTTGTCATTTGTATTTTTGGAGCTTTTCTCCACGGGCCTTCGCTGAAAATGAGTTCTTGCCCAGTTGGACTTTTCCTGTAAACAAATGTCAATAAATAAAATGGCGCAACCATATTTAGCAAGCAAGGTAACTGAGCCCAAACTAATACGGATATTACTAGCTATCCATTTAGAGGCTTCTGGTATAAGTACTTTACCATGTGTACCTGCTATTTAGGCTCATAGGAAGGCAGTTGCTCCAGAAATCCACTAGAAGCCGCCACTGCAATAACCACTAGTGTCTCACTCTCTCTAAAAGGGTCTGAGAAGACAGTAGGACTAGACATTTAAAAGTTGACTCAGTACTTTTACCCAATTGACATCCTCCAGCAATGCCTATAACTGAAGGCATGTACAGTGTTCAGACTCAAAGGTTTACCTCACCAGCCCTGTCATCTTGTGGGAAGCACAACTCTTCCTGATACTTGGCTAAAAAAAGTAAAGTTTTCAACGTTTTTCCTAAATCACAAGAAGTTGCAGATGAAAAGTGAAGCAATGCACTTTATCCAGTTAAACAATTACAAAAAAGGACCATCGAAAATGGCTGGAGTTAATTTGATTAAAACATACTACAAATAACTGTGATTTTCCATGTTCCACGACGTGACATCATTTCAACGATTTTTTCTCATAATGTCCAGAATGATTTTTGCCTCCTATTTTAGTCTGCTTCTCATAAAATTTTATGGTTTTCTGGCAACTTAGTGAGGACTGAACTCACTAAATAATGACATATATTTGAGTTTCAGTCTTCATATATTAAAGAAAAATGGATACTTTTCCGTTAATGCAAATCCAGGCCCAGAAAGCTGTTGCCCCGTTAACGGAAAAGTACCTCTATTTCTTTTTTAAATTTCCAAGTAGGATACTATTTTATGGTAGCATGTTACATTTTGTAACTGTAAAAATGCTGTTTGTTTGCATGTCTGTACCACAATACAGCCGCACCACCCTTATCTGCTTTATTAATTACTGTTTTCCTATCGACTGAAGGATGTTTTAGTTCCATTTGTTCTTTATTGCTAAACTTATGTCTAACAAAATGTTGCATACATTGATCAAAATGCAGTTCTTTCAGTATATCTTTCTCAAATACAGTAACAGTCTCCTGCTATGGTGTGTTAAAGACAGACTGTTTAAACCTGAAGTCTCTCTGCTGTATAGTGGGATTATTTAAAAAGAATAATTGTAAAGTATTCTTAAAACAGAAAGCTTTTAAATCAGTCACAAATTGAATTTCTGTAGCAGGACACAAGGGTATAAAATTCAAACCTGTGTTTAACAAAATTTTCTCATCAATGGTTAATTCATGCATATAAATATTATGTATTAAGTCTGTCACTTGTTGCAGTTATGTTTGCCCATCATTTGTTGCAGAATATGTAGGGCATCCATATCACTTTCTACGTTTACGAACCCCCTCTTTTGTTCTTACTAAAGGGACAACATTGCTCCTATTCAGACACAGTTGTAAAGTGTCGCTATCTGTGGCAGCTGTGAAAAAAACTAATCTCATTTTCAGTTTCTTTATGCTGTATTCTTTGAGTCAGAATTCCTAAGACTAGAACGACTGAATGAATTTCTTTACATTTTTTACTCTTCTTGCTAGAAGTTTTAGTAAAATCCTTGGAAAAAGGACAGCTTTTTTGAAATTCTTCCAAGTGAATTGTCTATTATGTTTATAGTCATTCAAATCACTTTGCTATTTTTAAGCATTTTATTTTGTAATTTTTTTTTCTAGAGTGAGCAGTGCATTTGACAGTAAGTTTAAAACATGTAGAAAAATCCTGATTTGTCTGCAAAGTTAAAGCTTTTTTAACTTTTCTATGTATGTCAATTTCAGCCTCTCTATTTGCTGTTCATAACATTCAATTAAAATGTTCACAAACATGGTTACAGCAGCTTGTTGTACTTACTCCTATTGCTTTTTCAAAATGTCATCTGCAACATAAGGTTCAGGAATAATATGCAGGCCTCTGGGCTTTTTATATAGGATGCCTTATAGGCCTGAAATCCCTGATAAACCAAATTGTGCATTTTCTTAAAAGCAACAGCTAAAATCTTTAAAAATTGTGTCTAAGGAAATATTAATAGTACCTCTGTTTAAATTTGATGTCCCATCTATGCTGGTATCTTGACTCACAAAAAGCAGCAAATCATCTCTGTACACCATCAAACCATTGACCAAACTACTGCTTTGGTACTGCTGGGAGGAAGTAATGCAGAAGTTTGAATGATCGTGATAATACTATTTTTGAAATACAGATTCATAGGTAGGTACTAGGCTATTGGCCCTAGGCCCTATATAAGCCTAGCCAAACTGTACCCTGGCTTTTGCCAACCAAGAAAATTATTTTCCTGTGCCCCTGTCAAGCAGAGCCACAGAAGTGATCCCGGGGTGAATTTCCTATCTCCCATCCAATCATCAAGATTTTTCTTGAGTGCTAATGAGGAGCTTTGTTTGATATAGATAGGTAGTTTGTTCCAGAGTATGGGCAGTCTCTGGGACAGAAATCTATCCCTCCAGCATGTTCTGTTTATTGTGGTGACAAGGTTTAGGTCCCTAGAGCATGTAGCTCGGAGGGATTGGGATTTCTTTACATGGAGCATGTCCAACAGCTCTGGGTTTGACATAGCTTTGTATGTTCGGCAGAGATTGCCTCTGAGTAGGCGATATGCGACAGAGTAAAGCTGGAGTTTTTTGAGACGGTCTGCGTAGGGCATCTGTTTGAGGCTGGTAATCCTCTTTGTGAGGTATTTCTGTGGCCTTTCCAGTTGTTGTCGATGTCTTGTGAGGTACATACCAAAAGGGGCGTTGTACTCTATAATGGGTCTAATGAGTGATGAGTAGAGGGGAACAATGACCTCTTTTTTCCTGGATGAGAAACCTTTTGTGATTAGGTGTGCCACATAGAAGGATTTTCTGACTACTGTGGCGATGTGATTATCAAAGGAGAGACTACTGTCCACCTGTATCTTTTTTTTATCTTTTGTAACTTCACATTTCAGCAGCTGATGAAAACTTTCTTTGCATTTTGTGTAATCAGTTGTAAGCAGATTTTCAGAAGTAGGTCTGCATCCAGATATGTGCACATAAAGCTAAAATCTGTTAGCTAAATAGAATTCATATTATGTCTGGACTGGGACTACTACATGTAGTTTAACATGTCCTATCTTTTCTCGTCTGGAATGATTGCTGGTTTAGAATGAATAAAAATTAAGACTTTGCAACCAAATAAGATATATTGGAAACCATGGTAGTTTTCTTAAGTTCTATAAAATAATTTCTAGGAGAAATAAGCCTTGTTTAGTTATTTAACCAACTGACTGTAGGCAACATATTGGGCAGGATTCACAATGGCTTGCACGGAGTCTAAGAGTAGTGTAAGACTCCATGCAGCCATAGCGATCCACGAACAGCCTGTATTTGCGTGTTAGAGAGCACCTAAAACAGCTCTTACATGGACAGGTCGTGGATATGCTAATTACCTCACTTGCAGCCAAAAGGCATGCAAATGAGGTAATTTAGCGATCCAGGAAGCAGAAACCTGCCAGTGTAAGAGCCGTGTTATCTGCAGAAATGTACTCGGTTGACAACTTAGTACCGTTCTGCAAATAACACAATGGAGCCTTGTCAGCTCCAAATAAAGGTTGCATATGTTCCAGGCAGCATGCCAATGGCCAAATATGTGGCCACTGGCAATGTACCCCGATGCAAAAATTAATGTTTTTTTTTTCGGCGATGTTTAAGCGCAGCGCAAATGGGCTGCGCTATAAAAAAACAGAAAAATAAAAATTTAAAACCCACAAACTTGGGTTTTATGCAAAGCATGAATTTACAATGTAAGGGAATAGCAGGCTGAAAACAACATGGCCTCTGAGTAGGGGTTGCTAAGGGGGGAAGCTGAGTGTAAGACATGTAACTAAGCATTAGTAGGCAATCCTATGTAAATGAGTGGTAGGTTAGTGAATCGCACTGTAACATAGCAAATGAGCACATTCCCTGGAGTGTAGGAGTAGGATAAGGGGGAGTAACAGAGTAGGAGATAGGTGACATCACAGGGGGGTATGTATGAAAGAAATTAAGCTCATTGGAGCACAGTGGCATGTGAAAGATGTCAGTGACACATCATGGAAAGAGGAGTGTCAACAAGTAGGCATGGGAAAGCCAAGAAATGGAAGGTGTACACTATGGATAACACCAAAGTTTCTTGCTGGGTGTGCATGCGCATGTGTGCGCACCTGGATGCGCAAGTAAGATAGAGTGCGCGTGTGTAAGCGTGAGTGCGCGCGTTTAAGCTGGAGTAAGCATGTAGGAGCCTGTTTAAAGACCTGTAAGCTTGTTTGCGCTGGTGTGCGCGCGGTTTAACCCAAATAAGCAGATTCTAGTCCGTCTAAGCATGTGTGCGTGCGTTAGCCGCTGTGAGCATGTTTGCGCTTGTATGCTCGTCGCTCCCCCCTGAGGAATCAGAAAGGAAAAAGGAAGCAGAAGAAATAGTAGGAAGCTAGCAGGGAATACTGGCAGAGCTAGCAGGTGAAAACAATCAGAAGCAGGCAATTACACAGGCAGAATAGTAGCCCAGCCCAGCACTTAAAACTCTGCAAACAACAGTGCAGTATGTTTCTCTCAAGAGACACTGCAACAGAGGAGTACGCTATTAGAAGTGAAAACTGAAAAAGCTTCACTCAGACCAAAAATGCTAGGGGCTGCCATAGCTGTTATAAGGAGACATATGCAACATGCTGAGGGTGGTGACTATGCAAATGCTGCTGGACAACCCACAGTGAGGAGACGGAGAAGAGTGTACAGGCCCAGGGTCACCTACCAGGGGTTACATGAGCTGGAGATAGTGGAGCTATAGAGTGGACAGAGACCTCCTACAGCAAATTGTTGAGCTGTGCAGGCCACGCCTCACACACAGAACCAATAGAGGGGAACCCATCCCAGTGGAAACCAAGGTATGTGTTGGCCTAAGAATACTAGCAACTGGTACCTTCCAGAGACCAACTGGTGATATGATGGGGATATCGCAGGCATCAGCATCCAGGGTACTGCACCAGTTCCTGGATGCCATGTCAGCACAGGTCGGTAATCATGTATATTTCCCCAATTCCCGTGAGGTATTGGCCAGCAATATGCGTCTCTTGCAGCAAATAGCGGAATACCCTGAGGTAGTGGGTGCAATAGACTGCACGCATATACGCATCAAAGCACCAGCTGGTGAGCGGGGTAGGACCTACATTAACCGCAAGGGCTTCCCCTCCATCAACTGCCAGGTCGTGTGTGATGCCCAGGGCATAATAATGAATGTGTGTGCTGGCTGCCCTGGAAGCTACCATGATTCCCATATCTGGCATTTGACGCAGTTGTACCAGAAATTTGCCAATGGGGACATCCCACATGGTCACTTAGTGGGGGATGCTGGCTACGCACTAGAGCCGTGGCTGATGACACCCATCAGAAACGCACACACACCTGAACAAGAACGCCATAATGAGGCACATGCACAAACACGAAATGTAATCGAGCGTGTGTTTGGGTTGCTCAAGTCACGGTTCCGGTGCCTGGACACATCTGGTGGAGCCTTGCAGTACTCACTAACTACATGTACCCAAATTGTCATGGTATGTGCTATGCTACATAATATGATTCTGCGAAAACAGCTGCAGCAGGACCAGCATAGGGCTGGGCCAAACAGCCCCCCACCATTGCCAAGGCCATCACAGGCAGAGCGTGACTCTGAGGAGGAACAACCTGAGCCTGCCCCAGTAGGCAGAAGGAGGCATGTCCAGTATGCCTTGGCCTTGGCAAAGAGGCAACGCATAGCACATACACTGACTCAGTAGGAACCCTGGAAATGATACCTCTCTCTGACTCACACATATAGTAAAAGGGATGCCTAAGTTGACACAACCTGCTTTCAAACATGTACAGGGAGTGTAGTATGTGCATCCAACATAGACAGCCCTGCAGCACCACCTGAGGCATGATTGCCATGTGTTAAGCAATGTAACACCATGTTATGTTAAGTATATACAAACTTGATGACGCTGACTAACATCCTACCCTCACCAAGCATGATGGCACAATATGAAGACAAGATGATCAATTACAATAATTGGCTTAAGTATTTCTTTAAGTCAAAGGGGATCCAATGCCTGTCAGCCTGGGATGACATGCTGAGCAAGACACGATGCTCCACCTGCTACGGATGGCTTGCACTTATCACCCCTGGCCTTTCGGCTACTGGCAAAGGCTGTTGTCACCCCCACCGTGCCTTGAATAGGTAAGGCTCAAAACACAAACCCACCTCCATAGGTATCACAAGGGATAAGAACCTAGAAGTAATGCTTCCCAATTCCAGAAGTCTAAACTGCAAGATGCATGCAGTCCAAACTCTCCTCAGCATGGAGAATGTTGATATCTGTTCTGTAACAGAAACCTGGGTCAAGGCTCACAAGAGCACCCTAACACTACCAGGTTACACCTCATACCATGCTTTACAGCCCCAAAACATGGAACAAACTACAAAAGGAGGGTGACTATCAATAATTGTCAAGGATAACCACACCCCCAGGTTGGTGCCACAGCAAGAAGCAGCATGGACTATCCACGGGCAAGTAACAGTGGCTAAAACTGCCTCCCAGTTAGTAGCCTGCTACAGACCACCCTCCTAACTCCAGGAACCGCACTTGACCTACTTCAGAACACATGAAAATGTCAAGGTCTGTCCAAACAACATTATATTGGGCGACTGAAAATACTCAAACATAGACTGGGAGCATTATTCTAGCTCCAACACCCTAGGCCAAAGGTTACTAGAATTCATAAACCCAAATGCTATGGAACAACTTACCACTCCCACAAGTGGGGTAAGCCTACTGGATGTGATAATCAGCAACATGGGTACTCTATGCCCAAGAAGAGAAGTGTATCCCTCACTGGTAAGATCAGACCATAGAGTAATCCCACTGGATATTCACATCCTGTAGACCCTGGAAATTAACGCCCCATAAGCTTGACGAGCCTGGTCTGCAAAGCTATGGAGAGGATCATTATGGAACTCATAAACAAAGACATTGGGGACCTACAGACACTGGATCCTACCCAATTTGGCTTTGTCAAGGGCAGATCCTGCCTTTTGAGTCTGGTCAACTTTTTTGAAACGGTCACTAAGGCCATTGATGAGGGTAAGGCAGTTGACACTGCCTACCTTGACCTTGCAAAAGCTTTCGACACAATACCCCACTTGGGCATCATAGACAGGCTCACCAGCTCAAATGTAAACCCATATGTCATAAGATGGGTTGCAAACTGGCTCAAGGACAGAACCCACAAGGTCAGAATTGCTGGAGCCATGTCAGACTCCAAGCCAGTCACAAGCGGTGTCCCAAAGGGCTATGTCCTCGGACCCCTCTTGTTCGGCAGTTATTTTTCCGAGGTGCAAGCAAACATAGGAGGATTGTTGCAGAAAAAGTTTGCAGATGACTGCAAACTGGGCGCCATAATTGATACTCCAGCGGACACAAGCATCCTTAAGAAAGGCCTCATAGAAACAGATAACTGGTGCCAGAGCCATGGCCTTAAACTGAACGGCAAAAAATGTATAGTCATACCCTTTGGGAAAAACAAGGTACCCACAAATTACCACATAGGTGGTAATCCATTAAGTACGGAAGAAGTAATCAGGGACCTAGGGACACAAGTTGACAGTAACCCCTCATTTGACACTCACATTGCCAAGGTGGCTAGGAAGACCTTCTATATTGACCACCTTATCATGAAAGCATTCACACCTAGATCGAGAGGTCATTGTGCCCCTATACTCTTCTCTCATCAGGCCCATAATTGAGTACAATGCCCCATTTGGGATGTACCTTACCCGACACCTGCAGCAGTTAGAAAGACCCCAAAAGTACCTCACCAAGAGGATAAAAGGTCTCAAACATTTGTCATATGCTGCCCGGCTGAAGAAACTCCAGCTCTATTCAGTCGCATACCGCCTCCTCAGAGGCGATCTATGCCTGACGTACAAGGCCATGTCCAATCCGGAATTAATGGACATGCTCCACCTCAGAAAATCCAAATCCATCAGAGCCACGAGAACGAGAGATTTGAACCTCAACACAGAAATAAATAGGATGTGCTGGAGGGACAGATTCATAACCCAGAGGTTCCCTACACTTTGGAACAGAATCCCAGTCCATGTTAGGCAGAGGCCCTCACTGACTCTCTTCAAGAGAAATCTTGACGAGTGGATGGGAGATCGTAGGTTTACATCGGGGGTCATCTCTGTCTCACTACTAGACAGAGGCACAGTAAACTAAACCCTAAATGGGCATAATATTCACATTCCAAGGGGTGGTGAAAGCCACACACACTCTGGCTAGGCTTATAAATGCCCTAGGGCAGATAGCCTAGTATGAACCTATGAACCTATGAAGATACAAATTGTACAGGACACTAAGGATAATCACAAGGCTTTCTTAACTGATGGTAGGAACCTTGGTGGAAATTCACAGATATGCTCAGAATTACTCCAAAATTACAAACAATACAAACCCACACACATTGCCAACATCCAACCTGACAGGTTCAGTGCAAAATCCCCCCCCCACACCAAAATGCCAAATATCTATCCCAGCAGAGTGCTGGCCCCCTGACATTGCAGATGCTGAGGTAACAGCCAGCGTCTCCAAAGCAAAACACACAGCATCAATGGTACCAGATGGTGTCCTGGGCTGCATCCAACATGAACTCCAAGACGAATGGAGCACCAAATAAAACTACTGCTCAATCTCAGCCTTACCACAGGATATGTACCCAAAGAGCAGTGTACAGCAACAGTGGTCCCTCTCCACAAAGGTGGTGCCTGAATGGATACTGCAAACTATCACCCCAGAGTCCTGACTAGCTTGGTCTGCAAAGCTATGGAAAGGATCATCATGGACCTCAGAAATAAAGATATTGGGGACCTACAGACACTGGACCCTACCCAGTGTGGCTTTCCTAAGGGCAGATCCTGCCCCTTAAACATGTTTGACTCATTTGAAACAGTCACCAAGGCCATTGATGAGGGGAATGTGGTCCACACAGCCTATCTGGACCTTGCAAAAGCCTTCCATACAACACCCCACTTCATTATATATAAGCTCACTAGCTTAAATATAACCCCCTATTCAAGTAGATGGGTTGCAAACCAGCTCAAGGACAGAACTGACATGGTCAGAAATGCTGCAGCCATGTCAGACTACAAACCAGCTACAACTGGCATCCCACAAGGCTCAGTCCTGGGACCTCCCTTGTTTGGTATATATTTCCCAGAGGTACAGGCCAACATGGAAGGACTGTGTCTGAACAAGTTTGCAGATGACTACAAACTGGGCACCATATCTGACCCTCCAGCTGACACAAGCATCCTACAAAACGGCCTCATAGAAACAGACAACTGGTGCAAGAGCCATGTCATCAAGCTAAATGCAGAAAAGTGTATAGTCATCCCCTTTGGAAAAACAGTAAGTGCCCACCAATTACCACATAGGTGTTAACCCATTAAGTACTTTCGAAGTAATGAGACCTGGGGACACAAGTTGATAGAAATCTTGCATTTGACAACCATGTGGCCGTAGTGGTTAGAGAAACATATCATATACCCACCTAATCATGAAGGTATTCACATCTAGATCAGGGGAGGTCACCGTGCCTCTTCAGTCATCTTTCATCAGCCTCACAATTGAGTACAATGGCCCTTGTGGGATGTACCTTAGCAGACACCTCCAGCAACTGGAAAGACCCCAAAAGTACCTCACCAGGAGGATCAAAGGGCTCTAACAGATGCCATGTGTTGCCTGATTAAACAAACTGCAGCTCCACACAGTGTCATACTGCCTGCCCAGAGGCGATCTGTGCCTGATGTATAAAGCCATGTCCAAGTTGGAATCAATGCACATGCTGCACCTTGTAAAATCTGAATGCCAGTGAGCTATGCACATGAGAGACCTGAACCTCAGCACTGACATAAATAGGACATGCTGTGGTGATTGATCCATAAGCCAGAAGCTCCCTCCACTCTTGAGTAAACTCCCTGTCCACTTGAGAGAGATGCATTAGCGGACCGCGCTATTTGCAGGTAATTCCAGGTTAGCCAGAGAGTCCCTCATTGACTCTCTTCAAGAAGAATCATGATGAGTGGATGGGAGATGATAGGTTTACCCTGGGTATCACTTTTATGTCACGGGTAGACAGAGGCACAGTATACTAACCTTGAAAAATGTCATGGCAAGCTCCAGTTAAAATGTGTGTTGAAGGACAAACACACTGACTAGCATTAGAAATGGCCTAGAGCACATAGCTAGTGTTTGTCAGTGTCCACCCAAGTTGTGGAATACACTACTAATGTTGGACAAGCCTGGTTTAAGTAGTCCATAGCTGAACAAAATGCAACATGGTCATATTTGCACAACTGGCCCTTAACCAGTCTGGTGTGCTCAGTATGAATATTTAAAGCAGTGATAGGACTGAAACCCAGGATACTGTCCACCACAATGAAAGTACTGAACCAGTACACCATACGATATTACAGTGTTTGGTCAGTATGAAAGAATGTTGACAACTGTATGCAAACTATCCCATGGAAACCCTGCAGGCACAGCATAATCCCTGTTGGGTTCAGACACAAAGCAGTTGGGCAGTAAGAACACAACATGACTTCCAACACACAACTATAAATGTGAAATATTGTTGAAGTTCACACACAACCACAAATGTGGTGGACCTCAGATCTCAACATATGGAAAGCTCACACTGGGCATGCTCGCACACTTTGATAAATGAGACATATGTCAGGCAACAAGCCATGGAAAGCCTGAACTGGGCATGCTCACACATTTAGGCCATGTCTCAGTATAGCAGTTGGCCACACATATCTGGCATTTGTATGTGTTAACCCAGGAAACTCCCACAATACAGCAATCTGCCCAGTGCACACAGTTAAATGACAACAGAGACATAAGTAATATAGTGGATCCCTCTCATATTCAAACATCTTCCACAGATACACAAGTTGTTCATAGAAACAGGGAAAGCTATGGCAATAAAGATCTGCAAACAGTTTATCAGCAACAAATATTGTGCATCTGAAACTTAAACATATGGGTGTAGAGGTCAATACTAGGCTGTTTGCCCTAGGGAGTACATAAGCTTAGCCAGAGTGTATTTTGTGTCTGCCTCCCCAGTACAGTAGGCTACTGTGCCTCTGTAAAGTAGGTCACAGAAGGCACTGTTTAAGGCTAGTGTGCTGTGCCTCCGTCAAGCAGGGACACAGTGGAGATCCCAGGGGTTGAATTTGCAATGTCACATCCATGTGGCTGGAGTTTGCTGGAAGAGGGTTGGCGAGGAGTTATAACATTAATTGGGATTCAATTCCAGACTGAGGGGAGCCTTATCTGCAGTGTCTGGACAATTTCACTGTCAACACTTGCAAGTGATGATTTTGAGGGATTGAAGTGTCTTGCCAATACTGTTCAGAGATGTCCTCCATCTGTGGGATATTGCTCTGTAATGTATTAGCTCCCTCCTTCTGTTGTACAGCTTATATATGGCTGGTGTAAACCAGACAGGTCTCCTGTTGTGGAGGAGTCTTGGTTTTATTTGCAATTTTCATGGAAAGAAATGGCCCTTTTGGCAACTGGAAGAACACACTGCATGATGTACATTCCTCTTTTGAAAGACAGATGATGTCAGCACCCTATAAGTACAACAGGAGAAGGGAAACCTCCCAGTAATGCGAATGGCACGCTCTGCTAATGCATCTCTCTCAAGTGTCATAACATAGTTAGGTAGGGGGTTGAATCCTACAAATGCCTTGTGTGTTTTTGTCACACAGTTTGTCAATGTGTGGTGGGTGTTGCTTTTATTATTGTATGACATATATTATAGCAGTAATTTCAATGCACACATGAGGTATGTGTGTGCCACATAGAGATATGTACCTGTGAACTTAAATAGTTCCTATGTGTGAAGCCTGCCTCATGTGAATACATGGAATTTACATTACACAACTTTTTCAATGTGGTTTTCTGTGCAGGGGCTGGGGTTGGTATGTGAATATAGTGAGATTACTCTATGGTGTCATCTTACCAGTGAGGGGTACACTTCTGGTCTGGAGCATAGAGTCCACATGTTGGTGATGATCAGGTGCAGTATGTTTTCCCCTCTTGTGGGAGTGGTAACAAGTTGTTCCATAGCATCTGAGTGTATGGATTCTAGGAACCTTTTGCCTAGGGTGTTGGAGCTACAGTAATGCTCCCAGTCTATGTGTGGGTAGATGCAGCTGCTCAATATAATGTTGTTTGGAGACACCTTCATATATTCATGTGCTCTTAAGTAGGCCAAGTGGGTTACCTGTGTTTAGGAGGGTGGTCTGTAGCAGGCTATGAACTGGAAGTCAGTTTAACCCACTGTTAGTTGCACGTGGATAGTCTGTGATGCTTCATGCTGTGGCAACTACCTGGGGGTGTGGGTATCCTTTTTGAGACTCACCATCCTTTCATAGTTAGTTCCGTGTTTTGGGGCTGTCGAGCATGGTGTGAGGTGTAACCTGGTAGTGCTAGGGTGCTCTTGGGAGCCTTGAACCTGTTATCTATTACTGCACAGATATCAACATTCTCCATGCTGAGTAGAGTTTGGACTGCATGCATCTTGCGGTTTACATGTCTGACATTGAGTATCATTATTTCCATTTTCTTATCCCCTGTGCTACCTATGTCGGTGGGTTTGTGTTTTCAGCCTTACCACCAGAATGCAAAGATGTGCAGACATTACACTTTTGTAATTAACAGTGGTGTATAAAAAACTACAGTGACAATCACACTGTTAATGCATCAGGCATGTTGGGATATACCCACAATGATATCATTACACTGTACTGTTAACAACATAGGTTCATAGATTCATACTAGGCTATCTGCCCTAGGGCATTTATAAGCCTAGCCAGAGTGTGTTTGGCTTTCGCCACCCATTTTAAATTAATTTTGCTATGCCCTTTTTCGAGGTTAGTATACTGTGTCTCTGTCTAACAGTGACACAGAAGTGATACCCGGGGTAAACCTACGATCTCCCATCCACTCATCAAGATTCCTCTTGAAGAGAGTCAATGAGGGACTCTGCCTAACCCGAACTGGGATTTCATTCCAGAGTGAAGGGAGCCTCTGGGTTATGAATCTGTGCCTCCAGCATGTGCTATTTATTTCAGTGCTGAGGTTCAAGTCTCTCGAGTGCGTAGCTCGATGGGATTTGGTTTTTCTGAGGTGCAGCATGTCCATTAATTCCGGGTTGGACATGGCTTTATACGTCGGGCACAGATCGCCTCTGAGCAGGCGGTATGCCACTGAGTAGAGCTGAAGTTTCTTTAACCGGGCAGCATATGGCATCTGTTTGAGCCCTTTGATCCTCTTGGTGAGGTACTTTGAGGTCTTTCCAGTTGCTGCAGGTGTCTGGTAAGGTACATCCCAAAAGGGGCATTGTACTCGATTATGGGCCTGATGAGGGATGAGTAAAGAGGCACGATGACCTCCCTTGATCTAGATGTGAATCCCTTCATGATTAGGTGGGCTATATAAAATGTTTTTCTAACCACTTTGGCCACGTGATTGTCAAATGAGAGATTGCTATCAACTTGGGTCCCCAGGTCCCTAATTACTTTTTCTGTACTTACCACCTATGTGGTAATTTGTGGGCACTTTGTTTTTGCCAAAGGGGATGACTATACACTTTTTGGCGTTTAGCTTGAGGCCATGGCTCTGGCACCAGTTGTCTGTTTCTATGAGGCCCTTTTGGAGGATGCTTGTGTCGGCTGGAGAGTCGATTATGGCGCCCAGTTTGCAGTCATCTGCGAACTTGGTCAGCCGCAGTCCTTCTGTGTTGGTCTGTACCTCCGAGAAATATATACCGAACAAGAGAGGTCCCAGGACTGAGCCTTGTGGGATGCCACTTGTAACTGGTTTGGAGTCTGACATGGCTCCAGCAATTATAACCATATGGGTTCTGTCCTTGAGCCAGTTTGCAACCCATCTAGTGACATAGGGATTTATATTTAAGCTGGTGAGCTTATCTATAATGCCCGAGTGGGGTATTGTATCGAAGGCTTTTGCGAGGTCCAGGTAGGCTGTGTGGACCACCTTCCCCTCGTCAATGGCCTTGGTGACTGTTTCAAAGAAATCGACCAGGTTTAAGAGGCAGGATCTGCCCTTAACAAAGCCGAACTGGGTAGGATCCAGTGTCTGTAGGTCCCAAATATCTTTATTTATGAGTTCCATGATGATCCTTTCCACAGCTTTGCAGACCAAGCTAGTCAGGCTTATGGGGCGATAGTTTCCAGGATCCGTTGAGGCACCACCTTTGTGGAGAGGGGACCACTGTTGCTGTACGCCACTCTTTGGGTACATATCCTGTAGTAAGGCTGAGATTGAACAGTAGTTTTATGTTTGGGTTTTGCTCTTCTTGGAGTTCATGTAGGACGCAGCCCGGGACACCGTCTGGTCCCATTGATGCTGTGTTTTTTGTTTTGGAGAGGGCGGCTCTTACCTGAGCATCTGAGATGTCAGGGGGGGCAGCACTCTGCTGGGATACATATTTGCCCTTTTGGTGGGGAGGGGGGGTGGTTTGCACTGAACCTGTCAGCTAGGATGTTGGCAATGTCCGTGGGTTCGGTGTATTTTTTGTCATTGTGGACTAATTCTGAGCATATCTGGGAATTCCCACCCAGTTTCCTAACATAACTAAAGAAAGCCTTGTGATTATCCTTATTGTCCTGTGCAAGATTTCTCTCAAAGCTGGCCTTAGACGATTTTATGAATGCCCGTAGTTTTTTGCTAATACTGATCAGAGATGCCTTTCCTTTTTGGGATTTTGCTCTATCATGTAGTAGCTTCCTCCTTCTATTGTATAGTTTGTTTATAGCTGGGTCCACCAGACAGGACGTCTGCCTTTGGAGGATTGGGTCTTGGTTTTATTTGGGATTGCATGATCCATGCATTCGTCAAGGTGTTCATAGAATGCGTTTATAAAGGATTCTGCGGTCTGGGCCGTATTTTCCACAGGCCCGGGGGCTTTGAAGGATTACACCTCGGTTTTGAGGAGTGTGAAATTTGCTTTAGAGAAGTTTTTCACTGTGGTTTTCAGGGCAGGGGGTGGAGTCGGGATGTGGATATCCAGTGTGATTAGTTTATGGTCTGATCTTACCAGTGAGGGATACACTTCTGGTCTGGAGCATAGAGTCCCCATGTTGGTGATGATCAGGTCCAGTATGTTTTCCCCTCTTGTGGGAGTGGTAACAAGTTGTTCCATAGCATTTGAGTTTATAAATTCTAGGAACCTTTGGGCTAGGGTGTTGGAGCTAGAGTAATGCTCCCAGTCTATGTTTGGGTAGTTGAAGTCGCCCAATATAATGGTGTTTGGAGAGACCTTCATATTTCCCAGTGTTCTCAGGAAGGCCGAGTGGGGTTCCTGGGTTTGGGAGGGTGGTCTGTAGCAGGCTATAAACCGGAAGGCAGTTTTACCCACTGTTAGTTGCACATGGATAGTCTCTGATGCTTCGTGCTTTGCCACCAACCTGGAGGTGTTGGGTATCTTTGACGAATATTGTTACTCCCCCTCCTTTTGTGGTTCATTCCAAGTTTTGGGACCGAAAAGCATGGTATGAGGTATAACCTGGTAGTGCTGGGGTGCTCCCGGGAGCCTTGAACCAGGTTTCTCTTATTGCACAGATATCAATGTTCTCCATGCTAAGGAGAGTTTCGAGTGTGCGCATCTTGCGGTTTAGACTTCTGGCGTTGAGTATCATTACTCTTAGTTTCTTATCCCTTGTGATACCTATGGAGGTGGGTTTGTCTTTTGAGCCTTGCCTAAAAAAGGCACTATGGGGGTAGCAAGAGCCTTTGCCAATATCCGAAAGCCCAGGGGTGACAGGTGCAAGCCGTCCCTAGCGAAGCATTGTGGCTTGTCGAGCATGTCATGCCAGGCTGACAGGCATTGGATCCCCTTTGAATGACACCAATACTTAAGCCAATTGTTGAAATTGATCATCTTGTCTTCATATTGTGGCATCATTCTTGGTGAGGGTGAGATGCTACTCAAGGTCAGGGTCATACCGGCCTAGGCTACATGCTCAGAGAGCTCCTCTATGTCTCTTTTCATGTAGTCCAGGGAGGTACGTCTCAGGTCATTCACACCAGCATGGACAATGACTGAGTCATATTTGTACTTGCCTTGGAGTGACCTGAGTGCTTGTGTTATGTGGCGGATCCTAGCGCCCGACAGGCAGCTCACCGTGACCTCCTTGTTCAACCTGGTGAGCAGGACGTCAGTGTGCCTGACGATAGAGTCACCTATTACAAGTGTATCAGGTGTGTTGTTTAGCCTTAAGGGCTGTGACTGTTCGGCACACTGGCTTTGTGAGCTATGTGTTGCACGTGTTTTGTTTTGGGGTAGCGGTTGCTTGGGTGTCTGCTTTGGAGGTCTGTGCTGCTTAGGCAGATTTTTATTTAGAGCCTCCAAGTATGTTTTTGTGTGTTTATGTGTTTGGTTTGCTGTCATGGTAGGTCTATGTGAGACTGGAATTGTAGTGAGTGTGGTTTCCTTCTCCTCCTGGCTGGTTTCGCCAGTACTGAGGTGAGAGAGCTTAGCCTCCAGTATGGCTATATGGGTGCATCTCTCACATGTGTTGGAATTTGTTGGGAGGAGGAGAGGGTTGTCTGTGTACATGAGGCAGTTGTAACATTGCCTCAAGATTCCCAGATTCACCAGCTGGACTGGAGAGGAGATTGACAACTGACCTTTGGACATGCTAGAATAGTATTGGGAATTCCTTTATAATTGAAAAAAGGGCCAATGGGGAACGAGGTACTCTAGGGGAGTTTCTGAGGGTGTAGTGCTTTTAATATTTTAGTGCTGACTTTTATATAATTGTTTTAGTGAGCAAGTGCCAGGTAACTTAAATTCAATGTGTTACAGGTAACTTAAATGCAAAAACGACAAACAGTAACTTTCTTTCAAGTGAAACATGATAATATTACTACAGTTCTATGTAGTCACCCTGTGCATCAGCACCATGTTATCCTGTTCCTGCATCAATGTGACAGATTGCAGGAGGTGGCACAGTTTCATCATATGCACAGGGTGTGTACTTGGTATGCCTGAGTCTGCCACTGATACATCCAATCAACATGCATGTGTGTGTGTGTGTTAGTGAGGGACAACAGTACAACATGGGGCAATGTTGATGCGGTGTGTGTGTGTATATGTTATGTGTTAGCCCTAGGTGTTAGCATTATGCATGTGTGTATGCATGCACACAGTTCCACCTCATGGCTGCCATATACGGGTGTTTGTGGACAGCCACAGACTGTACCTGCCAGGTCATACAGATCACTGTCTCTGGCCACAGCCACGGTACCTTTGCCTGGCAGGGGTGCTACGGACAGTATCAGGTACTAAGCCAGACTGGGTACTGTCATCAGAAGCAGTTGGTTGATGACTGGACACATGTCCCTGCTGGGACTGTCCAGAGCCACGTGCACATTGTCTCCTAGGGCGGTTTGATGACAGCACAGACCCAGCATTGCTGGGGCTGGTACTGGCACTGTGGGAGCAGCTGCGGGTTTGTTGTCCGCGACGACTGCCAGCTGCTGATGTTGCTGGCATATGTCCACGTCGACGCCTCATCCGTCCTGCATTGTCCTGGCTCATGGACATGTAGTTGTGGAACAGATCTAATGTGTCCCCCCAACGTCTGTCAATGACCTCGCCGACAGTACGGATGGTAGCCGCAACGTCACGCATAGTGTCATTCATAGCAGTGCGATGTGCTCTAAGCTCCCTCAGACCCTGTCTGGTGTACCATTCCATACGTGCCTGTGCCTGCATTACAGCCCGGAACATAGCTGAGGTTGAAAGACCTCTGTGGGCACGTCTGACAGGGGCAGTACGATCATGGATGCTCCCACGAGAACCCCTGGACATCTGCCTGTGTGGTACCATGTCAGGACTTTGGCCATGGCTGCTGTGAGGGGATGCATGTGCCACTGATACCACATTACCCTGGTCAATGCTCACTGTATGCTGTCCCTCAGCTAAGGACATTGGTGACAATGGATGTGTCGGCAGGATGACTGTGCGCATTGATGGGGTTGACTGCTGTGTACTGTCAATTGGCTGACCAACAACAGACCCTGACACACCTCCCTGTGCCATTACACATGTATCATCATTATCACTATCCCCAGCAGTGGCTTCAGGTTCCGTGCTGCACACCATCAGAACCTGTGAGAGGAAGACAGGAAACACAGTTTACAATGTGTACACAATGTTACCACAGATGCACACGGGCACATGCACACACGGGCACATGCACACACGGGCACATGGACACATGGGCACATGCGCACATGGATACATGCACACATGGGCACATGCACACTTCTCAGTACATGAGATACAAACACACACAAACACACCTGCAATCCAAACAGATAACAATACTGTTTGAGGGTATTATTGCTATTATTATCATTAGTATTAAAAGTATTGTTATTACACACTCACCAGCATGGATTGGCTGCCTTGCTGTTACTCCAGAGGGACCTGCACAAATAAGACAGTTATTGTCAGTGGGCACAACTGTGCCATTGTTACTGTGAGTATGATACAGTACAGTAGTACAACAGTTGGCTTTCACAGGTGTACTGCTGATATTGAGAATATAAATCTTGCACAATAATGTCCAGGATAACAGCTACAAACACAGTACACATCTCACACATGCATAAACTACCAGTGCAGAGAACAGTCAACTACAGATATGGCATGTTACCTGCACACTCCATGTCCACATGCTGGGTGGCTCCAGCCTCCATCATTACACACGTCTGTGGATGTTGTTGTTGGGCTGGAGCCACAACACTTAGGAGTAGCTCCTCCAGTCTGGTGATGGGGGGTGTATAGGTGCCCCACCACCTGTGGCAAGCTGTTGCCTGTGGATATCAGACACACGCTGACGGACATTTCTAATTAAATCACTGCAGTGATGGCGTACCTGCTCATATGTCCGGTTATGCATGCCTATGTCATTTACCCGATGGACAAGGTCTTGCCACAGTGCAGCCCTCTCCTGCTGGTTCTGGCTGGTCCGGGAAAAGAGTGTTGAAAAATCCCGCACCAGGCTCTGGTGTATCTCCTCATCCTCTGCTGCTGAATAACAAGGGTTGCGCTGATGCACCATCACCCTGGAAGGAAAAGGAAAATATGTGAGCAAGTAACATGGCACACACAATACTCTACTGTACTGATATCACTGAACTGCCATATATAGCATCTGTTTGTCTATCAGGGGATACACATGTAAATTACCACATATCAGTGCTCAGCCAACAACTGTGTGACAGTGCCTGCCACACTCCTTACAACAAACTAGTATACACCAGCACTCAGTACACTGAGGTCCAATGCACACCCTCACACTTGGGGGTATGTATTAAGGTAATGGATGGGGAATATTGTCATCCCATGCAATGCATGCAATGCACAGTTACAATTTCAATGGTAATGCACCCTAGTCTTTGCGGCCATACCCCTACCTACACCGCAGTCATACACACGGAACCACAGCACAACATATGGCAATGTAGTATGTTTGTATCCCAATAACTGACGCATCTTTCTCTGGCCTCACACCAAGGACACACACTACCATGACAGACACAAAGTCATGCTGAGCAATCACACCATTACAGACCTTGCACACAGTCAGTGGCACACTCATTCCACCTCACATAGTTGGTATTGCAATGAGTACATGTGTGTGTGCATTGTGTCATAGGTAGGTAGTATGCTATTGGCCCTGGGCCTACGGCAGCATACTGTTAGCAACCTTCAACTACATATGTATGTCCAGCCTTCACTAACAGTTGCAGTATGTCCCTTGCCCTATGCACATCTTCATATAAATATAGATACAGACTGCTAACACATATGGAGGATTCACAGTATGTAGATTATTAGATTATGTACTTTACATTACCTTTGTTTCTGACTGCTGTTTTGGATGGCTTCCTGCTGGCTGCCTTGCTGCTGGCTGGCTTGCTGCTGCTGTCTTGATGTTTTTTTTTTCTTTTTATTATTTTTTTTTATCTCTCTCTCTCTCTCTCTCTCTGTCTCCCTGCAGTTGCTGCAATGATATTATTGCATGTGTGGACTGGGAGTACAGGCTCCTTTTGTAGGTATCTGCACATGTGCATGTGATGGCCTCTGCAGCAATTGTTAGCCAGCATTTACTAATTGCATGCAGCCTGCTGTGTGGTAATTGCAGTTCTCACTGTGATGTCAGGACAGTGCTATAAAATGTTAGGTTAAGTAGGTGTAGCACTTTCAGTTTTTCAAGGTGGGGACCATGCTGGTTTGCTGTGGACACTGTTCTGTGAGTGTAAAGGTTGGTATGTCTCTCATATCTAAGGCTGTGTTGTAGGCACTGAAATGCATGTTGTACTGAAACCTGACTGTTGCTTCTTCCAGTTCATTCTTCTCAGTGTGTATGTTAACTGACACCTAATAATACTAATACTGTTTACATGGGAGTATGTGCTTTCCTGTGGGACTTGTGGATTAACTGGTATACAACAGTAGCTCTTGCAATTTGTTGCTATGGCTTCACTATTTAGCCTTTACATTCACTCCTTGAAGGCCCGCTAAGTGTCTTTACTGGAATGTGTTGCTATGGCTTTCCTATTTTCCATTTACATTCACTCCTTGTAATGCATGATATATTTCTTTCAGCAGCAATTCCTTATATGTTTGGTGGTACTGCATGCAGTCTGGTAAGGCCAAGGTGTGGGGTTTGACACCTATAAGGGTATCATATTTTGCTGCTGAGCAGTAGTGGGGCCTTGTACTTTGTACTAACAGTTATGAATATCAGGCATAAGCAGTGCTTGTAAACTGCTATACTGTCCTTATTTTATTAGATGGCTACATCCTTTGATATTTCTGGGTTGTACTCCTACATGAGGGTGTGCTTGTGGAAGCAATTCTACAGCTATTCACAGAGTGTGTGACAGCAGACAGAATGATGTGCCTGTGAGTTTCTGACACTTGCAGGCCTCAGATACTCTCAGGTGTATATTTTATCAGCCTCAGGGAATGGTACATATCAGTGGGATACACCCGTGATATATTTCAGATATTCTGCAGTTGTGACTGTGGGGTATTTTGAGCATATGTATTACTACACCATTTCTGACATGCAAGTAGTGTGTGCTTAAACTAATTGAGAGTTACCATTACGTGGGATTCCACACCTTTCTGCCTACTGTTAGTACATTTCACAGGGAGTCAGTGGGGCACAGTTAACATTTGTTTGCAAATCAGGAACATCCCTGTAAATCAGTCACAGTTGCAAGGTCTGGCCTCTTACCTATTCAAATATGGCAGTGTTTATCTTGCTCTGATAGTGTGTGTGGTTTGCAAGGTGCTACTGTCACATTATTACCTACTAGCATGGCTGTTTCTCTTATCAATCTAATGTAATGCAATTCCACAAGAATTGCCAATAAAGATACAAGAAAAGCTTTGTGTAATAGCCTTCCTATATTCCCTTTACATTCAGTCCTACTATTTCATGATATATTGCTTTCAGCACAAAGTTCTTGTATATCAGTCATGGCTTAGTGGTAGGTCATGCAGACTAGTGTTTCCAAGGTTCTGGGTTCGAGACTAACAGAGGAATTTTATTTTGCTGCTGAGCAGACTACCAGAGTGACTAAGGCACTTTTAAGCAGTTGTAAGTGGGTTAGCGCTGGTTTGCGTGGTGCTCACGCATGCGCACTGTCGCTTAGCTTTGCACACACACGCTTAGCTAAGCGCACACAAGCGCACACCCGCTGACTACTGCTTAAAAGTGCTTACTCACGCACACCCGCGCTAATTTCTTTTAAAGAAAAGAAAATGGGGAGATAGGAAAGTGGTGAAAAAGGGGGCACAAAGAGGGTAGGACAGTAGGAAAACAAGCTTTGGATTTGCAGGAAGGATGTAGGAAAGGCCCATAGCTGCCCATTTATTTATCAGCAACAGCTGTGCATATGTGTGTAATTTGGTGTGAAATTTGCAACCTTCCAGCCCTGAGAGGTGGGTGAGGACAACAACATATGTTGTACAGCCAATTGTAATTACCAGTTCACATGTCCAGCAGACATGTCTGCAAAATGGGCAGCTATGTATGGGGCATAATTTGTTTGTGGGAACAGAGTGCCCTTTTTTTATTTTTTTTTTCAGGTGAGAGTGGAATGTGAGGTACAGGAAGTAGGTATATTTGGGGAGGTAGGTAAGGGAGGTTAACAGACAAGACGAATACAGGGGCAGAGTATGACACGTGGGGGAGAAACACAATTGACTGGGACGGATGTTTGGATATCACAAGCCCATGAGCCCACAGATGGCAACAGTGGAACTGAGATCCCCACCCATTGGCAGTTGCCACTGCGCCTTCACTGCCCAGAACAGGGCTGTCCTGGGGGCTGTGTAAGATGGGCAGGCACACCCGTGAGTTGCACCACCTGTGCCTCAAGCTAGCGTAGGGGTTCAAGCACAGAATGCCTGATCTCGCTACGCACCACAGACCGGACACTTTGGAGGGTGAGTGGACATTCTCCTCCGGCCACGCTTGCAGAGGGGGGATGAGCCCCATCCCCTGCAGCTCTTCCACCCGAAGGTGGCACAGGGCCACCGGAGGAAGTTCCGGCCTGGGCACTAATGCCAGGTGCACTTGCCAGCTGAGGTGGGAGAGGTGGGTCCGCTTTGACCCGCCTTCCCTGTTGTCCTATGTTTAGCAATATTTTATGACATTTTGGGTTAGTAACAAACAATACCATTCAAAATTAGTTGTAACAGCCGTGCCTCAAGCTGGCGTAGGGGTTCAAGCACAGAATGCCTGATCTCGCTACGCACCACAGACTGGACACTTTGGAGGGTGAGTGGACGTTCTCCTCCGGCCACGCTTGCAGCGGGGGGACGAGCCCCATCCCCTGCAGCATTTCCACCTGAAGGTGGCACAGGGCCACCGGAGGAGGTTCTGGCCTGGGCACTAGTGCCAGGTGCACTCGCCAGCTGAGGTGGGAGAGGTGGGTCCGCTGGAACCCGCCTTCCCTGTTATCCTATGTTTAGCAATATTTTATGACATTTTGGGTTAGCAACAAACAATACCATTCAAAATTAGTTGTAACAGCATGCATCAGTATTCCCATTAACCAAACACCCATGAATTCCAAACATTGAACAGCAAACATAACACATGCATATTTTGAACAACAGTACACAATCCAACAGCATGCAGGGTTGATTGATGGCAACAGGCCATCAGGTTTGGATATGTGAACAGGGCACATGCATCAACGTACATGCAGATATGTATGAACCAACCGGACAAATATCCATGGGAATTAATTGTGAATACACATACCCAGTTTGGTGTGGAATGGCATTATTTGTGAAAATAGGGTAGGGTGAAGAAATATTTCATTAACAACTTCAACTACCTATACATGTGCTGTACATTTCTAGTAGCTGCAGATATATACCCTACAGGTCTTAGTACAATTTCCTATATGTAACCTTAGGAATGTTGGTGATGAGAATGTTACTGCTACATTAATATACATTGCATTTTTATTCATACACGTTCATATCTGGCTGTGTTCAGGTACAGCATCCTGCTACATTTGATTTATATGGCTCTAGACAGCTGTGGATGTTCAGTATTTCATACAACCATACTATCTCCATATTGCAAGGGTACAGCAACATATCCAAATTGTGGGACAGACACAGTCCAGCTTCAGTACTTTATTACAAACATTTCACTCTTTGGTTGTGGCTGTCTCATTCATTTCATTATGTACTGACTGCAGTATAACTTTATTCAAGACTTATTACAGCTTTCTTGGTCGATTCATACCTCTTTCTCACACTCTCTCATTTGTTTTATTTTTACAATTCAAGATGGTACTTAATTCTAGGCGTCATTAACATTTCTTACTTGGTTACAACAATCCTTTCCAACAGACTCACTTGTTTCATATGGCAGATTTTAAAAGGGGATGTATTTGACACATGTCTATCGTCTTTAGCTTGTTTACCAGTAATTTTGCAGGCTGAAGCAAGTTATCTGATATTACAATACAGGTGGAAAATCTCTATTTCAGACTTGTTTAATTTTTATTTCTGGATTACAGGCTGCATCACTTATCTAATCATACAGTACTAGCAGAATCTTTCTTCTAGTGTTATTTGAACTTTATTAATATGTAACAACACTGAACTCTTTTACAAGCTGTCTCACTTATATTCTATAACAATTACAGCAAAATAATTACTAACCTGCCTGGTGGCGCAACCGCACCAGCCTATCATCATAGGCTCGTCAATTCACGGAAGACACACCTGCAGCTGTAATATAAATGAAGTAATATTGGAACATACATCTCCATAATATCAGCTAGGATAATTTCTTACATACTTAATTACATGTATACTTACTCAGTAGTGGGGCGTTGGGCATTTGCCGGGCCTCCTGGATCCAACAGTTCAGTTGGTCCTGCTTTCGTCTCTTCAGGTCCGCATGGTGGTGACGGACCTGTTCACCAGTCCTTGGTATGCCTGTGGCACTGGTGAGATCATGTGCCAACCGGTTCCACACCTCTGCCTTGTATGCGCCCCAGAGGGCCCTGCATGAGTTGAGCCTCATGATCATGGACTAGGAGCCAAACCATATATTTGGACTCCTCAACACCCCACCTCTGTGCTCTGAAGCGACTGCCCTCTCCTACACCTGCCATCCTGACTGCAAATAGGTTCCACAATCACTTATGCTGTGTATTCCCGCCTATGGGGCTTATATAGGCCGTTTTCCCCGCACTTATCTGTGATTGGCCATTGTGGAAATGTATCAGCTTAAAAAAACCTGCTTTGTCATGCTTCTATTTCCATTCATTCCTATATATATGCTAATACTGCATTTCTCAGTACAATTGTCATGGCTTAGTGGTTCAGTACTTTGACTATGATGAACAGTATCCTGGGTTCGAGCCTGGGCATTGCTTTTTTTTATTTTACGACTGTCTAGACACGCTAGGAGGTGTGTGTGTGTCTGTGTAAAGGCGGCTTTGATGCAGCTTGCTCAACGTTGCCCGCCGGTAAGCCAGTTGGCACGCTGCGCAGCTTCGCGCAAACGGCTCACGCTGGTTAACGCATTATTTGGCTATGAGCACGCATATTACGCTCTGTGAAGTGTTGCTCAGCTATGGGCACACATTTTCAGCATGATAAAGCGCTGCTCAACTCCGGGCACTCATATTACACCTGTTGAACCACTGCTCACCTGCGGGCAGTCATACTCAGCTTGTTGGAGCGCTTCTCAGCTATTGGCACTTATAAAATTTTTTTTTTATTGTGTCAGATTTCTTCAAAAATACATGGCCCATTTCATTACATTTTATATATATATATATATATATATATATATATATATATATATATATACATATATGTCAGGGGATTGTTTCGTGCTTATTTCACTAAAAATAGAAAATGATGTTGTTGGGGCTCGAACCGTGACTACCTCCTCTTTGGCCAACGTCTCTACCGCTACGCTATTGCTATTTGGCTTAATTTGCATATTTAGATCTTATATGCTTTTTCAATGACTGCTCACTGTGGCTGAGCGAAGGGCACACCCGTGCAAACGAGCACAATTACGGGCAAACATTTTTGAAATTATAAAAAAAAATTAAACTGTTGATTTTTACGGTTTACATTGCAGTTGGGTTTATAGTCTGTGGGGGCATGTGTGGTGTTGTGTTTTTTGACATTTCCGTGGACTCACTCGTGGGAGTTTACTTTCAGGACTATGACTCTTCTGGGGGTGTGTCCCTTTGCAGAACTCACCGTGCGGACGCGACCCCTACTTTCCTACACGGACCGTGTTAGCCTAGGGTGTGATTCAGCATGCCCTCATGAATATGCATGGCATGCTGACGTCACACCGTTTAACTGCAGCCTCCGTGTAAGACATATTAACTCTTACACAGAGGTTTTGTGAATCCTGCCCATAATCTTGGCATATTAAGTAAAGCACACTGTTACAGATGCCTGGCATACTTGGCATCCATGTTCTATGAACATTTCTACTTTTTAATTTTTATCTTGTAGAGATTTTGTTTTGTTTTGTTTTTTAGTCTTATAAGGCATTAAAATTAGTGTGGCTTTTTTTTGTCTTGTTAGCTCAAGCATTGTAGTTAACTAAATCAAATAGGGTAATTAATACCTTTTCATTGTGTAGTAGTTTTAAAATTGAGCACTGTTCCATCATATTTCACATATATTTGGTTTTCTAATTTGATGTTTGTGTTCTCATTGGTACATTTAAATTAATGGACAATTATACCCTAATGTTGTATTTCTTTATCATATATTAAATAATTTTCTTTACTGTGTAATCCCTTAACTGTTTTAGTGATGAAAGCAATATGGAACCCTTGAATCTATTTCCTCAATGTACCCAAAGCATTCCATTGGGAACCTTACAGCATATTAATACAAGATGAAAGTATCACATTTTCTGAAGCAAAGTATCTGCACATTCCTGAGGAGGTGTAGTGACTTCCCGTGGTAATGTGGGTTACACATTCCCTGCCCATATGGACTTGAAAGAAAAATACCCAAAGTTCCAGGATGCCAGTGAGTACAAGCAACCCCTATGACTGCCCCTTTGCATTTGGGGATCTTGGTTGTTGCAGAGATGGGGGGAAGCATACATAAATAACAAAGATGGAAATCTATGTTTTAACATAACAGTATTTTGCACCACCAAATGTTAGGTAATTCAGATTTACTGCCTACCTATTTCACCTAAGGTAAAACAACACAGACCGCTCTCAAGTGCAGTGTGACTACGTAATATTTCCAATATTTCAGTATTTACATAGGCTATGGAGTAGCAGTGTATGAGTATCATGCTCATGTAGGCACACTTCAAAGCGTAGATTGTTAAGCTCAATAAAGATTTGCTGATGATCTGGCTGCTAGCTGAGGGTACAGGTTATCTGGAGTGACTAGTAAACATTGTAGTTCAGAAGTATTCTGCAGGGAAAACAGAGTGGGTAGACTGTATAGTTAAATGGCTAAGTAAAGACAGAGATTTAGTTGACATAAAGATTTGGTTAGTATATTCTAGTGTTGTGTAAATATGTATATAGTATTTAAAGTAAGTAGTCTTAATATATATTAATCTCATTAATTGACTGAAGGTAAAGAAGTAGTTGAAGGATTACCTGTTTGGGTGCAAGTTGGTTGTATGGCAATTTTCTTTGTTTATGATTGACTCCTTTATATTCTTGTCATAAATACTTCAGTAAAGGTCCAGTACTGCTTACATTGTGTCACCAAGTCAGGTGGCATATTCCAATAAGCTGTATAGGCTGCAGATCATGTTGATTCACCTGTCTGGGCTGTATGAAGTGCAGTTTGCTTTCTTCCAAAGTATAGCAATGTGATAATAATGTGTGAGGCTTTCTTAAAGGACATTTTTATCTGGAAAGAATAATAAACCCTTTCTTTTGGAAATGGTATGGCTTCTGATAAATTCAAGTGTATTGTAATCCATTTCATTAGACCTTTTCTCAGGTCCTTGCTCTGAAGGCCTTTGTGAAGATTATACACAGCAATGTGCTAAACTGGTGGTTAACGGTGACACATTTACCAAGCCTTGCGATATAGCAAACATGTTAGCGGACAAATTCAGTTCCAACTTTACCTCCCCCTCACCCCCAACTATTCCCCCCAAAAATACACTGAAACATAACTCCTCCAATTATAACTACTGAGCATATAATGACTACACTCGCTAAAGCCCAAAACATGGTCTCACTTTCCCCAATAACATGTCAGGATGTCTCCTGAACAGTCTAAAATATGACTTTTCAGGACCCTTGGAGTCATTATTTAACTATAGTCTTAAAGCAGGCTTTGTTCAACATGAATGGAGGACTGATGGTTATCCCCTTCATAAGGAGGACTTTCATCAGATCCTGAAAACTACAGACCGATTAGTCTGACTAGTCTTATTTGGAAAGCCTTGGAAAGAATCATCATGAAAATTATCCTCAAGGACATAGTAGACCTCTGAACACTGGACCCATCCCAGTTTGGCTTTGTCAGAAGAAGGTCATGTTTACTAAATCTGGTGGACTGCTTTGAAAAGGTCACTAAGGATAAGAAGAAACTGGTGCACACTGCCTTCCTAAATCTGACTAAAGCATTTAATATAATACGCTGCTCCAGCATTGTCAAAAACTTGGGGAGCTAGGTATAAGCCCATTTATAACATGCTGGATAGAGAGCTGGCTCACTGTTAGGATCCAGGAGGTTAGAATCAGTGAGGCCACCTCCACAAAGAGGCTGGTCAAAATTGGAGTCCCCTAGTACTCTGTGCTAGGCCTACTCCTGTTTGGCATCTACTTCTGAGATGCCAGAGACCTCTGGCTAACCAAAGTCACAGATGATTGCAAACTGTGAGTGGTCATTGAATCCCCAAAGGTGGGAACACCCTTCAGGAATGTCTAATACAGACCTACACTTGATGCCAAAGCCATGGCTTAAAACTTGATACCAAGAAATGCATTGAAGTACATTTTGGAAAGTCAGCTACCGTAGGTAGCTATGTCATGAATAAAACACCCCTAAAAGTTGATTCACTAGTTAGAGATCTGGGAACTCGTGCCAATAGCAACCTAGTTTTCGGCCAACATGTGTCCAAGGTAGTAAGGAAATCCTTCTGTGTTGCTCAACTTGTAATCAAGGGCATGGCATCTAAGTCCAGAGAGTTCTTTATACCACTGTACTTGGCCCTTATCAGACCCATCATAGAGGATATTGCTCCCTATGGTATGTACCTGACCAGAGACATTCATCAACTGGAACGTCCACAAAAGTTCTTTACAAAAGGAATACAGGGAGTAAACATAAGGTCCTATGCTGATTGCCTCAAAGCCATGTCTCTTTACTTGGTATTATACATACTTCTGAGAGGTGATCTTTGGCTGGCATTCAAGGCATCCCTAGACCCAGTTTTGATGAACCTTTTGCATGGCCACAAAACAAACAGCATTAGAACTACTAGATTAAAATACTTAAATTTTGCTTGGGATATAAATAGAACATGTTGGAGAGAACAGATATGTTTCTTAGAGAATTCCTATTCTCAGGAACAGGCTTCCCATCTATGTGAAACAGAGTTTCTTTCTCTATCCATGTTTAAGTGCAACTTGGACCAATGGATGGGTAATTGGAAATTCATTCCGATCTGGTGACTTTGTCTCTGATGGACAGAGGCAGTCAGTAAATCACCCCAGTATAAATCAAATTTGTGAGACACATTTTGGTTGCATAGCTAGAATTACAAGGGCTCTAGTGGTCATTAGCCTAGTATACTCATATGAACCTATACTGTCTTACATTTTCAGCCAGTGTAAGATAAAATTTCTTAGACCTTCAGCCTGTTTAATAGATGTTGATTTTGCTGTAAAAGAAAATTAATTTGTATGTTGGTGTCTTACTCCTAACTTTTTTTTTTTTTTTTTTTTTTTTTGCTGATGAGCAAATTCCTTCATCCTGCTGAGTTATGGATTAACCTATAAAAAATGATTTGTATTGATGGGTCATTCACTGTTTAATCATTGTTGTCTCTGGTGTCACTGGATTCTATATTGACTTAAGTCTGGGAAAGGTCTCTGAGCAGATGATGGCAGTAATGCCAAGTTTTTTGTTTGTTAAAAATAGGTCGGAACAGTTTTGTGAAGTAATGGCAGTAGTACACATATGAAGCAGATAGACTACCTCTTTTTTGCTTTATTAAGAGTAATATGATTTTTTTTTAGATAAAATAAATGGGACGTTCACTGAAGGCTTTTAGTACACTGAGAACACGGTAACATTCTCAGAGTAATATTTTGTTAAAAGTGATGGATTAGAGAGGAAAACGTTGACAACCAAAACGTAGGACAGGATCCCCCACTACATTGCCAGCTGCTGGAGTGTTTTATGGAGTTGTGAGACGTAAAGAAGCTAAATAAGCAGGATAGTGTGTGTGTGTGTGTGTGTGTGTGTGTGTGTGTGTGTGTGTGTGTGTGTGTGTGTGTGTATGTGTGTATATGTATATATATATATATATATATATATATATATATAAATGAAGAGATTTAAAGGGTTTGCAAGCTATGAATCATGTACCAGCTTTGTTGCACAGAGGAATGGAGCCCTGAATACAGTTCTGGTGATCTAGATTTCAGTAATTTGCACAGGTGTTGTGGGGATCAGTGAGGGGGGGTGGAAGTGATTGAATGATTCCCAGCTTGCCTAGGCTGAGTGGGGGGGGACTGGTTATGAGTTCACCTCTGGGGCACATATTGGTTGGAGGCCAGGAGGAGGAGTCCCAACATAAATAACACTTTTGTCAGGGGATGGGAGTTATCCTGTCAAGAAAGAAATGGAATGATGACTTTCTGATGTTCTCAACATATATGTTAAATTTGAATTACTTCCTTCCTGTTTCAGAAAGCCGACATTTAACTTTAACTGATGATTTTCTAAAAATTTAGTAAGAACAGCAGTAGCTCTTTTTCAGTATAGTATACCTTTTGCTTTATTGGCAAAATTGTCACTGATTTTTCCTGATTGCATCTCCTAATATGCAAATGAGAAATAAAAATTCTCCATCCAGAAAATCTTCTAACCTTACAAATCCAAAAAAAAAAAAACTTTCTATAACTCCATTTTGGATGCTACACCTCTTACACCTTCTGAAGTTACATCTTTTATCTCCAGCAATAAAGGGCATTCACAGTGGAAAATTTTGAAGTTTAATGACTTCAGAATCTGTAACGGAACCCCTAATTTTATTGGATGACTCCAGGGCATCTGAAGCTTTTGCTGCCTAGAACTGGGTCAGGAAAGAGACAATGTATTTATTCTACAGAGACTGCAGAGTATCTCGAAGGGGATCTTATGCTGTGACAAATTGGAGAAACCAGATAAAACATCAAAGTGCTCCAACACAGCTACTTCTCTAACAGGTACTATCTTTTCAAATTCATTGAGAATAGTTATGGCTAAGTCCACTGATTTAGTTAAATCCAGTGCTAATAATGAATATATTTAGTGGTGAAAATTCTTTTGTTTTGTCTTCTAGAACTGTAATATCATGGGCAAAAGAAATTATGTCCAGACTTGACACTTTGAAACTGGCCATGAGATCAGTGTTAGAAATAGAAGAAAGACAAGATGTCAAAGCTAATGGATAGTCAAATCAAAACTGAATCAGACTATCTTAATCTTCCCAGAGACTGTGATGAATTAAATACTGATAATACAAATTTCAAACATTGTCTCTCATTAGTTCAGGAAACATTTCTACAAATGAAAATAAAGGCAGTGATGTTACATTTGAGATTTGTGAATATTCCTCAGCCTCTGGACAATATTCAGTCCATTTTAACTACAGTCCTGGACATTTTCTCAGCACTTGTTGCTAAAGTTTAAATGACCGGTATAGCTTACACAATATGTTGTCTTCCAAAGCCTGACACTAATCGAGCAGTTGTTAGATTCTTTACATCAAGTGACATAAATGCAATTTTCTTGGCTTTTGAAAAGGCAAAATGCATTTTGTACAATCTTTAATAAGATTTACCCACTGAAATTATCCAGAAAGGGAGGTAATTTGCAAATCTACACGAACAGTTATGGCTAAAAGGATTTAAATATAAAGATTTATCTTTGTCAAACTCTTCAGTTAAGGACGCACAAATGAAACTTTCAATGCAAAATGCTTGCCTTGAATCTCGGTATGAGCAATGAAGCACTAACTGACGTTCTTCATGGATTATTATAATTTCCCTTTTTGGGGGGTTTCCCAGCATTATGTTATTATGGTATATTGGCTTTTTTGCTTATTGTTGGTTATCAGTTAAGTGCCAGTGTTGGATTTCTGTTGTATTACTGATTTCTTATTTTAACTTTGTTATTGTTTGGATGTCTCTTTGATGTTTCTTTTTCTAAGTTTATTTTATCAATAAATATAAATGGTTTGAGATACCATATTAAAGGAGAAAAATTATTTAAACTAATTAAATTTGAGTCAGCAGAAATTGTTACATGAAATTCATTTATAAGTTAAACATATATCCTGGGATTCAGAAAACTCCATGTAGGCTTCACGCAAAGCATACAGAGTTTACATGTGTGCGCAGTGATGCGCTCTGAGCAGCAGCACTAACTGAATATTCATGTCGCTTACCACGTTTAAACATGAATAAGCGCAGTTTTATCTAACAGATGAAACAGACATGATATAGCATTAACAACTCACATAGGTCTGTTGCCCACAGCTGGGCTATTACTAGTGTCCATTTAGAAAAGGTCTATGTTGACATGTTGGTCTTCCTTACAGATGAGGAGAGTCTAGATGTGTCTATACATGCATGCATCAGGTGCTGTCCTCCTTTCCAACCAGACAAATGCATGTTGTTGTACACCCTTCTACAGGAACTTAGTCTGTGTGGAAGGTGTGTTGAAGTGTGTATTCAACTGTGTCTGGAAGGTGTATGTGATGTGTAGGAGATCTGTGATGTTGTCACAGCCCATTTATTCTGCGTGATAGGCCTGAATGAAGGTAAGACATTGCATGCTGACTATATACTTATCTTGCCAAGGGTTTGAACACAATTCCCCATGCAGGTATCATTGAGAAACTCTCCCAGCTGGGGATTAAACCTTGCGTCATTAGATGGGTAACCAGTTGGCTCACTGACAGAACACATACTGTGAAAGTTGGTGAAACATCCTGTACCAGTAGAGCTGTCACCACTGGCATACCCCAGGGATCTGAGCTTGGCCCTTTACTGTTTGGAATTTATTTCTCGACAGTTCAGGCTAATGTATACTGCCTTTGGCTTACCGTGTTTGCTGATTCTGGCATACTGGGCGCAATCACTGAGTCCACCAATGATGGTAACATACTACAGTAGGGCTAACACAAACAAATGATTGGTGACAAAGCAGCACAGTCTAGAAATAAATGCAAACGTGTCTTTATTTTGTCCTTCTGTGAAGTAGAATTCCATACTAATTATAGCATTGGTAACAGTCCCATTATGCTGAAACCCAGTGATGCAAGCACTGGGAGCACGCATATATAGCAGTCTGAACTTTGACCACCAAGTGTACACACTGATATTGAAAGCCTATGTTGTGTACATCATAAGTCACGTCAACGTAATGAGATTTGAGGAATATATTACAACACTGTACTCGAACCTCATCAGAACACTGATATAAAGTATAATGTTCTCTTTTGCATGTACCTCAACAGACCATTGCAGCAGTTGTAGAGACCACGGGGGGTTCTCACCAAGAAAATACAGTGCCTACAAAGCATGCCATGATGTATGTGGATAGACTGAAAGCCATCTTACTGTAATTTGTATTGTATAGGATGAGGTGTCTTCTGCCTGGCTTCAAGGCAAGTCTCTGACCCTGAGCTGGTGGATATAGTGCGCATCCACAAATCAGATATAGCTGATGACAGCAGTGTCTGGTGAGGAGAACATGACAACAGTGTCTCATATGCTGGTGTAAAAGGCTCTATCTAATGTCAGGTAAGTGCACACACACACACACACACACACACACACACACACCAGTTGAATGCAATGAGAATAGAACCCCTACCTAAGTACATAGACTACAGAACTCTGGATTTAAAGCAAGCTCCACAGCTCAAGTCTGACTTGCAGTGTCTCAGACAGCACTTTATACCTGATGATGTTAGCAGTACCTGGTGAGGAGAATATGGCAATAACAGTGTCGCGCATGCTGGTGTAAAAGGCTCTCTCTAATGTCAAGCAAGCATACACACACACACACACACACACACACACACACACACACACACACACACACACACACACACACACACACACACAGATAACAGCAGTGAGAACAGAACCCCTAACCTAAGTACACAGACTGCAAAGCTCAGTAGTTTACGCAAGCACCATGGCACAAGTCTGACTTTTACAAGTCTGCAGATCAGCTGATAGTGGATGACATCAGCAGTGTATGTTGAAGAGAAGATGTTGGGAGACCGGCATGAAAATGGATGTGTAGGCATGTGCAAGTATCAAAATACTGTCAATCCATGGGACTGATGCAGTAACTGTAGGATACAAACTTCTGCTCTTCCGGATAGACAGACACACACTCTCTCTCTCATATACACACACACACACACACACACACACACACACACACACACAATTGAATGCAATGAGAACAGAACCCCTACCTAAGTACACAGACTACAGAACTCAGTAATTTATGGAAGCACCACTGCGTAAGTCTGACTTTTTTACAAGGCTACAGGCCAACTTATAGTGCATGACATCAGCACTGGCTGTAGGAGAGAAGATGATGGGAGGCCTGCATAGGTTCATAGCTTCATAAGTTCCTAGGAGGTTACTAGACTAATGGTTCTAGGGCCTTTACAAGCCTTGCCATGTAAAAACCCAAGTACCCTTATTGAGCATAGTTAGATGTTCATTGTTAGAGCAATTTTGTGATCAGCACCGACTGGCCATGGCCATGAGGGACATAGATGCCACCTTTGGGGTGAATTTATAATCACCCATCCAGTTGTCAAATTTGTGTTTTAATACAGTCATTGAGGAGCACTGCTTCACATGCAGTGGGAACCTAATACAGAGTAATGGCAATTTCTGGGAGATATATCTGTCTCTCCAGCATGTTTTATTTGTCACAGGCTAGACTGAGATCCCTGGAGCAAGTTATTATTGTCCCATTTTATTTGTGTATGTCCAGCATTTACATGAGGGCAGGGTCTGAGACTGACCAATAGGCCAGGCCCAGATCGCCCCTCTACAGCCTGTATGATACTGAGTACAGGGACAGGGCTTTCAGTCTTTCCATGTATGTCGTGTTTTGGAGGCCCTGGATTCTCTTGTTCAGAAACCTCTGTGGTCTCTCCAGTTGCTGCAACTGTCTGGTGAGGTACATAAAGAAGGGATCATTGTGCTCAGTTAGTGGTCTGATAAGAGTCAAGTACAGTGGAGCTATGACCTCCCTGGTGTTGGATGTGATGCCCTTAGTTATGAGGTGGGCAATGTAGAATATGTGTTTTACCACTATGGACACATAGTGATTGAAGTTTAGATTGCTATTGGACTGTGGTCCCAAGTCTCGCACCAGTGAGTTTGAGCTTAGAGGGGTGCTATGTATAACATAATTAGCAGGGCTACTTTTTGCCAAAGGGGACAATGAGGCATTTTCTTGCTTTAAGTTCCAGTCCATGAGTTTGGCACCAATAATTTGTCTGTGTCACACCTTTCTGTAATATGTTAACATCGTTGGAGGACTCTATGTGATTGCACCCAGTTGACAGTTCTCTGCAAACTTGTTAAACCACAGGCCATCTACCTTTGCCTGGACTTCAGAGAAACTGTTTCCAAACAGTAGAGGGCCCAACACAGATCCTTGTGGCATTCCAATGGAAACTGGTCTACTGGTGGTGGTGAACTCCTCATGTTTGACGGTGTGCATTCTGTCGATGAGACAGTTGGCTGCCCATCTAGTAATGTATGAGTTAAGTCCATATAGAAGAGTTTCTCTATGATACCCGAATGTGGGATTTTTTCAAAGGGCTTGGCTAAATCAAGATGGGCAGTATGTCCTGTTTTCCCTCATCCAGGTCGTTGGGGACATTATCAACGAAGTACACTAGGTTTAATAAGCAAGATTGATGCTTGACAAAACCAGTATGGGTTGGGTCAAGAGTGTTGAAGGTCACCAATGTCCCTGTATTTAAGGACCATAATGGATCTTTATGCCTTGCAGATGAGACAGGTTATGCTTATGGGTCAGTAGTTCCCAGGGTCAGTTGATGGAAGTGTAGGCATGCTCAGCTATGAAGATAGTGCTAGTTCTGCATGTTACCAGATTGACATGCATTGCATATCATATATTTGATATTAATTTATGTAATGTAGTTGATATATTTGTGAGAAAGTACTGGAGACACCAGGGTTGCAGTGCATGGGAGGAGGCAACAGATGGCTGCATTGTACATATGTGACATATTGTTCAGATTGTAAAGTTTCCACATGTAGTTTCATGGCATAAAGAGTAAATGGACAGGATACAGCAGTAATGCATGTTAGATTTGGTTTTGCATAGCTCAGCAGCGAGCAGCGGATGTCCGCAACAGTTAGCAAATGGTTTGATCATGCAAGTTACACATTTCCATTATTTTGCTTGTGTGCACTTACTTAAGCAGTGAGCAAATGCAAGCCCCATTGCTAAAAGTCTGACAGTTAGTACTGAGTGCATGAAACACACCTGCTGCTTAGCTGACTGTGGCAGCAGGTGTAAATGCATTGATACATTTCTTTTTTTTAGCCCAGATGATACTGGATTTGAATCCATGTGTGTCTAATACTTTTAAATAAACATGGGATGTAGGTATGTCTGTGTCAGGTAAGTTGAGCAGGTGAGGAAGCAAATGCAAACAAACAAGACAAGCAAGACCAGAGACATGGATGGTGAGGGACACAAAAGGTTGGGGAACACCGTGATTGGGGTGAGGGAGGGGACAACTCAGGCTTATGCCTATCAAACTTGGAGACAATGAGAATCGAGTCCTTACCCACTGAACTGTCATCATTGTCCCTTACTTTGCTGGGGGCTGGAGTGCTTGACGTCTTCTCCTACAGACTATGAGGGAGAGTGGCCTCTCTCTCCAGCATAGGAGTAACCCAGTGGTGCAGCGCTCGACACTATGCACCAACACCTGAACTCCTGTCTGTGGATGAAATCCCCTCCTCCACAACTGCTCCTGGGGGGAACCACTGCACTAGCTACCAGGGCAGTAGTACCTGAGGGCACAGGTAGTGCAGCAGAGGCAGTGCTACTATGCACCAACACCTGGCAACTCCTGCCGGTGGATGAAATTCCCACCTCTGCAACTGGTTCTGGAGGGTACCACTGCACTATCTGCCGGGGCAGTACTACCTGAGGGCACAGGTAGTGCAGCAGCAGCAGAGGCAGTGCTACCAGGTTGGGTCCCAGACATACTGGGGATTGGTAAATGAGCCAGTGGACCAGGGGCAAGACTGATCCACTGGGGTTGGCCTACCTCACTGTGCTGTGGAGCATTTAGCAATGTGGTACAGATGTATGACATGGAAACATTTTGATGACATGTAATAGAAAATAAAAAAAGAAAGCTAAGGGTTAGGGTGAGAGAAAAAAAACAGATAAAATTACTACCATTGTATGTGACGTACAGTGCATTAACACAATTCTACAACAATTTTATCTGAATTATGGCATTTAAGTATATGTCCTAACAAATACACACTATAACTACAGATTGCTGACAGTAATACTTGAAATGGGCATATATTGCATATAGTTATGTTCCAGTTATATAGATTACAGTTAACAGCAGGGCATTTGTACTGTTTGTATAGAGTTTAATTTAATGTAAATGTTATTAAAGAAATGCAGTATGTAATATTTGTGATTCATGGTATTTGAACCCACAACCTCTGATTACAATCTAATATTTGACTCCTAAATTTGGTTTGTGCTACAGAGTAATACATGCATACTTGCTTTTATAGTTAGGGTATGCATGCTCAGTTTGTTACAACTGTATAAAAAAACAAAAATCTATCTTTAACTTTTAAAGCTACAATAACACTTCTCCTGTGCTGCATACATATCAGTTGCTTCCCTCAGTCTCTCCATTCGAGCAACATGAGCCTGTCTATTGAACTCTTGTTTGGTATTAGCTGGGGAAAGAAGAGAAAGAGCAGAAGAGCATTATGCATACTAGTCTTGCCTATATTTAGCTTTCCAACTATTACAAGTACTCTCTTATAATTATACACAGCTGTGGGATGTCCGCAGTCTCAAATTCATTCAATCAATGGTTGAGGGTATCCCTTTTATGCCTTTGTAGTTTATTAAAATGAAACCTACACTTCTCTCCAGTACGTGGGATTCTAGTAACACTGGATACAGCCTGAGCCAAACTGTTCCACTCCTCAGACTTCTACTGGGAGCCAGAATAGTCCCCCTGAAGAAGCCTTTGGCTGTGTTGCTTTTCCAGGAGTCCAATAAATATTCTGGACACCCCACCTCTGCACCCTAAACTGGACAGCATCCCCTCCAACACCAGACATGTCTAATAGCCAAACTAGAGCAGTGGCAAGTGATGCTTTCCCACCAATTCCAGTTATCACTTTTACTGGTAGTGCGCAAACCTGAACAGCAATGCCAACTGCATTTGCATGATATTAAGTGGAGTACAGAAGTGCCATGCGAGGAGGAAATAAATACTTGAAATTTGAAGGTTAAATCTTACACTTGACCTTAGTATGACAGGTGTCTGGTGATGTAGCTTGGAAATATATACTAGAAATTGGCAGGTAACTGTTAGGTGAGTTAAGTTTGCAGACATGCACTGCAATGTCATGACCTGAAATATTTGCTTTTGTCTTTATACACTGATAAATTGATTTTTACAGTGTGGGGTTCAAACCTAGGCATAAGGGGCAACACATTTTCTTCCCTGGCATTGATTTTCCGTCTTTGACACAGAAGAAGTGCTGCTCAGACATGGTCAGGAATCATTCAGGTGACAGTTTGAGGTGTTACACATGTATATGTGTGACCTGCCAAGATTCTTATATATAGATCCAGTTGTGTATGTATGTTATGTAATTGTGAGGGCCATGCAAATCAAGATAACAGAATTATACTTGCAGAAATATAGTAGAAAGTATACCCTCAGTCATACATCTGAAACACAGTAAGGGTGTTTTATCCCTCATGCATATAATTCATATCAGCTCCACTATCTAAAGTGCTCTAAATGAGTGAATATAATGAGAACTGGAACAACAGTAAAAAAGTATGGAATATCCTGTATTAGAACCTAGGACCATGTGTATGGCAGTCCCACACATACACCTATTGCCACAATAATGTTGAAATAATACTTGTTTATTTTTCAGTTCATTGCTGTAAACTGCATTGTCACAACAGTAAAAATAGGTTGCACACCCGTACTAGATCCCAGGACCTTATGTACTGCAGCCCTACACTTACACCTGCTGACCTGCTGCCAAATGACTAGTTACATAATATTTACATAATTTCCTACTCATTCTTAAGTTCTCTGTGTTAACAGCTGTGCAACACCGCTTAGCGTGTTTGTGAGGTGTCCAACAGAATTAATCGAATGTATCAGTTTTCATTTATTGGCTGTCTGATTCCTGTCTGCAGGTGTTGGGGAACCTTGCTAACCACCGAGCAATGCCGCTAAGAGCAGTTGTGTGATGGAAAGCAAACACTGCAACAATGTATTGTTTTTGACCTTTACACTTTTACAGACACCCTGTCTGCAGGTATTCTGTATACTTCCTGGGTAGGCAACTAGTCTAGGTTTGTGCACTGCTAAGCTTTGCACAAACAAGATAAGCACAGCCAAACGTGGCATTCATTTTCTCAGTTTCCCTTGTTTGCGCTAAGCTGCACACCACGCAAACACTGGAAAATGAGGAAAAGCAATCTATGACACTACAGCATGTTAGAACACACAAAATATTTGTACATAGGTCTGGGTTTGAACTGTCACTCCAGTGAACCTTCAGAACACAGTAATGGTGCCTTGTCCCTCTTTGCCACGCAAACACCTTTGCAGCAGTGAACTGAAATCATTCTGCATATGACCAACTGCAATATCATCATCTACAGTACTATGAAACCATATAACAGTTATTTGTACATGTATTAATTTTGGATGTAGTGCACTGAGTGATCATGCAACCATTTACGAGTATTGCTTGCAGATATGCAGCTCTGTCTTACCTGTCTGTGTTTGTGGCTCATTGCTGTCTTTTCTAACTAGTAATCCCAGACTTGCAGTCTGTAAGCCATTCTGTATCATTGTCCTTGAAAATATGTGAGGATATTAAATGGCAATAATATAATATACAGTTGCCAACAAATTAAGGGGTGGCTGGATGTTAATGAACAGAACCTGTGAATTGTGTGCTGCTTGCTTACATTTCCAACCTTGACAAAATTACTTCTAACACTTTAAGTCTAACATGACACACCCACTAGATGTAGGGTAGTCTGCATTGCTGTTGTGTTTTCCTTCTCCCTACCAGTAGTCATTCACAGTTGCAATCCATTAAAAACAAACACGGAAGGAGCCCCTGCAGTATGTTCACAGTTGCTACAGGGAGCCAAGTATTTGGGATTCAGCAATTCTAATGAGTTCACACCTGATTTGCATATTCACTGTGCTGACAGCCCTGAATCTACACTGTAAAAAGGAAACTGTGTCACTAGGGAACCTGAAGGTGAGGAGAATTGTTTATGTGGAGAACACAGAAAAGAGGCTATTACTTGGGATATATTTGCACAGAAGATTACTGAACTTGAGAAGGTATGCTTGCATTTTTCAGCTATATCCTGCCGCGGTGGTGCGGCGGTAGCGTAGTTACCTCACAGCAAGAGGTTCTCCCGTTCGATTTTTGGCTTGGCTTGGGTGTGCCTTCTGTGTGGAGTCTGCATGTCCTTCCCGATGTTGGATAGCGTTCGAAAGACGTGTGCGTAAATGGGCGTGCCTTAGTTGAAGGTTGGGCGTCGAGCTGGCACCTCGGCATTTTGTAAAAATCTACTGCCAATCATTAGTGGACCGGAGTTCCACTGTGGCGACCCCTTACCGGGAAAAAGCCGAAAGACAAACAACAACATACTGCATATGCTAAAATATCCTTAAGAAAAATCTGTTTAATATTTATATATATATATATATATTTTGATTAGCAAATGGTACCCTTTTATCTGTATGCATTAGTTAGAATTGTACTGATGGCATAAGCATGTTTGTCAGGGCATTTCACAGGTATACACGACTGACAATACATTAAAATGGAATGCTCTGTGTTAAATCTGTAGACATGTTTCAGGGACATTTCATTTGATAGCACTTTTAGCATATCAGTATGGTTTGTTAGCAAAATGTGTCATTGGCCTGTTCTTTTGAGGTTGAGGGAGCAAAGCTGCATTTCTATTATGGCACAAACAAGGATATGTTGCTATTGTTACTCTCCATTTTTTGCATCCATCCAGCCTGTTGCTCATATTTCAAATCTTTAGACTGTTTTATGTTTCTCCAGTAGGTAATACTGAAATGCTACCTTTTCTGCTTTATCTGGGAACAGTTATTTTGTAGTTATGTGATACTTGTGTATTATCCTTCTGTTATCTTTCAAGATACCTAAGACTATGGCACCCAGGCATCTCAATTTCCGAAAACCACCCTTCAGTCACCCCGATAATCAGGTCATTGTGGAAGCGTTTATGTGACATGGTCCGTTTCTACTTGAGAATGGACATGGAGATATGTCATGCAGAATGCAAATTTGGCAGTAGATACTTGCAGATTTCAGTGCAGTGGGTGGCCACAGCAGGACATATGATCAGTTGCACCATAGGACCACTGACATGTTCTCATCTGCACGGAGGAGAGCAGCTGCAGTGACCAGTGATCATATAGTTACCAGGATGGGCCTGCTACAGAGCCACCACTAACAGCAAAAGAAGAGTTCCTGTCCACTGTCAGGGATCCAGACAGCTCCCAGGAAATTGCAGAACAGCATGTCCTTGACATTGATGCTTTTGTTTTAGGGACAGCAAGTATGTCCCAGGAGGAGCTTCCAGGTAGGCTTTTGAATCTCAATTGTCGAATACTGTTGTAATATTTACATCACTATATTAGTTGTGTTTAACAAGAAATTGGTTGGGGGGGGGGGATGAAGATTGCTACAGTTAATAACACATTCTGAGTGATTGATTACATATGGGGCATAATTTGGGCTTCTTATCCAAGTTCTTGTTCAAGGTATAGCTAATGAACATATAAAGGGCAAAACGTTTTACCCCTGTGTTACTGTTAATTGTGATTGTGCTGTCCTTACCTTTTGCTTAACTTCTTCTAGGACCATCCAGCATAGGGAGCATACCATTATCTGCACATGGTAAGCAAAACATTTTTATGTCAGTACTGATGAGCAGTTCAAAGAAATGTTTTAGTGTGATGTTGAACTCAGGACTGTTGTGTGTATTGCTGTACTGTATGTAACAGTGGCACCACTGTTAGTTTGTTAGCATATTTTGGACTATACTAGCGTAGGTGTTATTTTTTCCTGTGTTTGTTGCTTATTATTACAGGTGATCCTGACAATGAAAGCGTGGGATTTCTACCACCTGATGTCAGGTATCAGCAGACTCTGATGATGATGATGGTGGCCAAACAAAGGCACAGTCGAAGGGTGTGGAGGGTGAATCTGAGGGTCTATATTACAATGTCGAAACATAATATCGAACACCAAATGAGCAACATGTATTTGTCGAAACACATTTAAGTGATTCGATGAATACTTTCAGGGCAAAAATGTAGTTGGCCAACTACACAGTGTTGCCCTTTTCTCCACTGTAGTGCGATCCCGGAGTTGGTATATTTAGTTTGGGGGTGTGGGGGGGTGAAAGTTATATTTGTAAGTGCGTGTGTGTGTTTATGTAAACTAATTCTTTCCCAGGGAAAGAATTTGCTGTTTGGACCATTCGTGCTTTAGTGCGTTCCATCTTTATGTGTCGACAAAGAGGCTTTAACTTAAATGCCTCTTCGGTGTTATAATATTGACCCAAATCTGACACTGAAGTTGACGTACAGCCATCCCCTGAATTTCCATCAGACACAACCAGTAGGCCTACACCTACCCATTCCAGTGAGCCCTCAACTATTGGACAGATGGAGGGCGAGACAGTCGATTAGGGAAGTGTGGTTACTGCAGCTTCAGTGCCTGTTGACTATTGCCATAGACAAAGCATGGGTGAGGTGCCGCACAGGAGGGTTGTTAGGGGTGCTCGGAGGAGGCCTGCTGTCCATCCTCCACCTGATTCAGGTGTCTCTTCCCGTGCCACTCAGTGTATGTTTAAGTCCATCATGGAGGCACAGGCACATTCCCAAAGGTCCTCCAGAGAAATGCTTAGGGTTGTAGATGTGGCACAGGCTGACCTGTGTGATTGCCTCCACAGTGTTGCCAGTTCAGTGGATCGGACAAATGACACGTTGGAATGGGCAGTGTCTGTGACGGAATGTCTGCTGGGAGAGGGACAACATCCTCATGGGCATATATCAGCCACATCATTTGCTGTTAGCCAACGTGGCCATGCCGATCACACTCCCATAGTGGCAGTACTTCCACTGCTCCATCAGTGGTTGAGTTGTCCACACCCGGATGTGGCATGCCATGGGATCGTGGTTCTGGGTGTCCTTATGTGGGGAGCTCTTCCTGCAGACATAAGTCATGTTCAGGTAGCAGCAGTGCATCTGTCTGTGGGTGTGGATGTGCGAGTGCGACTCCTGACAGAACCAGTTCTCTTGGTCGGGTATGACAACGATGAACTGCCACCTCTGCCATGCACGGCTCACACCTGTCCAACATACCAAGATGAAGAGCTAGCACAGAGCTTAGCTGTATTCATGCAGACACTCACACACCAATTTCACCTGGAGGACCTATACAGACGCATACAGCAGTTATATAGTTCAGCTGTGAGGCTTAAAACTCATTTTGTCTCACCGGCCATTTGTTACTTTATCCAAATATCTGCCTAGTTCTCTTTCGTACTCACATACACTCACCAACCTTTTGTGTCATCCCAGGCTTCTTGCCGTCCCCCGTCCCCCCCACTAACACCCTGTGCAAGTAATAACTGTGCCAATTCCTAAGTAATAACTGTGCCAATTCCTGTTTTCTATATATTTTGGATTCAGGGATACATAAGATTTCTGTCTGATGCTTAGGGTGCATAGCTGACTTAGTCCTTAGTATATCTGCATTTCTGATGTTGACTTGGTAATTTTACCTTTGACTTGTATTGTTCTTAGAAAGTTAGACAGTTGATGGCATCAAAGATTTTTTTGCATCATTATCGTTAATGATCTTGTGAGGGTTGTGAAGTCTGAAACTGAAATATGTATTATTACATCTGAAGTAGGATGTTCATTTGTCAGCAACCTGTGGGTTACGGATCCGATATCTGATCCGAGCCGGCAACTTGTTTCAAGCTAATGGATCCGAGCTCCTAGCTCCTCCCTTCACCCATAATCCCCTGCTAACCCTCCATGACCTCAGATCTAGTTTGCAGCGCTTGTGGATGGCTGGATCCTTGTTGAGCTCGTCAGATAAGTGAAGAAAAAGTTACCTTTTTCTAAGTACTTTTTGTCAGGAATTTCTTTTTTAGTTTAAATTAATACTTTTAAAGTGTGTCTGAATTAGGTTCCTTATTTTTTAATTAGTACCCTCCCTTCGCTGGTCGCTAGTGTGTGAGTGTGTGTTGCGTGTCTTTTGGAGCCTGTGTGTGTGTGTAGTTGCTTTTCTTTTTTAGTTTAAAAAAAAAAAAAAGGGAATGGCTGAGGCCCCAAAAGCCATATTTTCTAAATGTACCGAGTGTGGCCATAAGCTCTCCCCGGCTGATGGCCACACTCGTGCTCGTGCCTTGGGGTTGAACACCTCACCTCGGGCTGTACTATCTGTGCAGCGTTCAACCCCAGGGCACTGAAAGAGCGGAGGTCGAAGCTGGTCCTGACGGGACTTTTACCCCCGGATTCGGCTTCGGCCTCGGCCTCCGCTACCTCTGCTGCTCCCGTGGCTCCACCACAGCCTGTGGTAGTTGCCACTCCTGCCCCCCTGCCTCCGTATGGGACTCAAACTAAACTCCCGCTAAAGTGTCGCAGGACAGGGAGGCCAGGAGGGAGAAACGGAGGGAGAAGCACCACAAGCGGCGGGCCGAGACCTCCATTTTGGCCCCGCCAGCTAAGCGGGCTCCTCCCTCCACTGCTTCTAGGTCTCCTCCTCCTCCTCCTCTGCTCCGATCCCCTTGTTTCTCCCCGGGGCCCGAGGAGGAGGAGACCCGATCTCCGTCGAGGTCATCGAGGCGGCATTTCAGGCCTGCCTCGGTGGCCTCCTCGAGATCTACCTTCAGTTTATCAGATGCAGACTTGGACCGGATGATGCGAAGATTCATCCAGGCCCAGCTGCAGATGGGAGTGCTCTTGCCTCCCCCCCCTCGGGGGGGGGGGCTCGACACCTTTTTTCCACCCAATTGCTCCTTCTCCGACCCGCTACCCGGGTTCGGAGCCGAGCAGCCTTGGAGCCGGGGGTGGGTCGGCACCGACAGTACTTGGTACTTCAGATCCGACCCTGCCCTCGAGCCTGTCGGATCCGACCTCTCGGAGCCGTGGTCCGAGCTTCGGATCCGGGGGATTCAGTGTGTCTTCGGCTCCGTCCAGGTCGGAGCACACTGGTCCCTCGGGTTCGACAGTCTCGGCGCCGGCTCCGATCCCTTCATCAGATCCGAGTGGGAACTGACTTTCGGATCCATTGGAGAGTGGCTCTCCCTCGGCCTTCGATGTTGTGGAGAGGGCTCTGTTGAGAGCATCCAGACCCCCGGTTCTTGCATCGACACCTCCCTGCACCCCCTCTCTGCTGGGCCAGGCTTCCATCACCCGGCCAAAGGGACAGCCTGCTTCAATCTCACATATAGTTCCATTGGAACAAGATGTTGCTGGCGAGGCCTCCTCGGACAGTCCCCCCGAGGAAGCTCCCCGCAAGCATAAGTGCAAAAGGAGGCACGTGGACTCCCCTGAGTCCTTAACTGAGGACACAGACTTGGAGGAAGGGGAAGGCTCCCCAAGATCGCCCCCTGAGGATGTCTCCTTTGGAGACATCATGGAGATGCTGAGAATCAGAGGTGGGTGGTCTGCCCCTAAGTCTTCCTCTGATGAGTCCGTGTTTCTGGAGGCATTCAAGGCAGGCCCGTCTACCCCTTGGGTGTCCCCTCCAGCCGGCCCCCTGGTGGACCTCATTACCACCAGGGCGTGGAAGGATCCGGACACCGTGGAGCCAATACCGAAGCGACCAGATAGGATTCTTAGCCCCCCCTCAGACCGATCACATTGGAGTAAGGGCCCCCCTGTAGATGCCATGTTGACGGTGGCAGCCACAAAGAGGGAATTGGCTCAGGAGAGTCCCTCAGTCCATCCACCGAGCAAAGAGTCCCGTTTGATGGATCGCTTAGGGAAGCGAGTCTTTAGTTCAGCGACCTTCTCAGTAAGGTCTCTGAACTATATGGCACATGTCATCAGGATGCAGCGGGATCTTGTCAAAGAATACGCTGCATCCCCCCCTGAGTCCATGTCGGAGGAGGATAAACAATTGTACTCCACCCGCATGGCCACTCTGAGATCTATTTCAAACACCTCTATGCGGCTGTTGTCCCACGCCACAGTGGGAGCCGCTAGGGCTAGCGGAGCAGGCCTAGTCATGAGACGTCAGGCCTGGCTCCGTCATTGCGACTTTACGGAGCCCTTTAAAGCGTCCTTCGCGAACGCCCCTTTTGATGGTTCTGCCCTATTTGGCAAAACAGTTCGCAAGACACTTGTCCAGAGCGAGAAGGATGGGAAGACATTGTCTGCCATCGGAGTCCGCTTCTCTGCTCCCCAGCGGTCCTTTTCAAGGAACCAAAAGGGTCAGAAGAAGATGTGGTTCCGGAAATCACAACATTCCCAACCAGCTCTGGACAACCAGTCCTACCGTGGCAGAGGTGGACAGGGAGGACGTCGCCCCAGGGGCAGAGGGGCTCCGAGAAACTTTGGGTCCAGAGAACCTTTCTTTGAGCGGCCCGCACAGCAGCCCTGAGGGGTTGCCCGGCTGCTCTACTCTGGAGGCAGTCGGGGGGCGTTTTTCGAAAAACACCTAGCAGCATAGGAGTCCATCACAACAGACCGTTGGGTGCTTCGCATCATATCCAGAGGGTACAAAATAGCAATACTTCATGTCCCCCAATCCAAGAACCTCCCCGATGTACCACCCGATCAGAGGGAGGCCGCAGCCGCAGAAATACAGCAGCTGCTAAGAAAAAGAGCCATCCAGCCCATCCCCCAAGACCAGCTCGGATTAGGGTTCTACTCCAGGTTCTTTTTGGTGCCAAAAAAGACGGGGGACCTGAGACCCATCTTAGACCTTTCCCGCTTGAACCTGTCAGTAACCAAGGAAAAATTCCGAATGGTCACTCTTCAATCTATCCTCCCCCTTTTGAGGAAAAACGATTGGATGTGCTCTATAGACCTCAAGGATGCGTATTACCACATCTTAATGGACAAACGATCCAGGAGGTTCCTTCGCTTCCGGCTGGGGGCCAGTCACTACCAGTTCAGGGTCCTTCCCTTTGGCCTCACCACAGCCCCCAGGGTGTTCAGCAAAGTGTTAGCATTGATTGCGGCCCACCTGAGACTCCAGGGAATTCAGGGAATTCAGGTCTTTCCGTATCTGGACGACTGGCTCCTGACCGCACCAACAAGGCACCTACTTTGCTCGGCCAGAGACTTCTTTCTCCATCTAGCCCCACAACTAGGCATTACTATCAATGTCGGCAAATCTCTACTGGCTCCGACGCAGATCATAGAATTCATAGGTGCCAGAATAGACACCAGAGATTTGCGAGCCTTCCTAACTTCCGAGAGAATCAGGAACCTACAACTTCATGTGCGGGCTATCCTTCATTCAGAGGTTTCACCAGCGGAATTGGTCCTGAGGGCACTAGGCTCCATGGCGGCAGCGATTACACTCCTTCCATGCGCCCGTTTGAACATGCGAGTACTGCAATGGACTCTGTTAGTGCAATGGTCCTTCCTATCCCTTCCTCTCCTCCATCCCATTGCTATCAGCAAGGCTTGCAGGAGGGCGCTACTATGGTGGCTCCAAGCATCGAACTTCCATTCGGGCCGTCCCTTCTGCACCTCTCCCCCTATCGCCACGGTGACCACGGACACTTCCCGCCTCGGGTGGGGGGGGGGGCATTATTCAGGCAGAACAGTCCAAGGCACGTGGAACGATACAGAGACCTCCCTGCATATCAACGTTCTGGAGATGAGAGCGGTGCTGTTGGCATCGCAAGCACTTCAGAGCTTCCTCCCCGCAGGAACGATTGCAATTCAGTCGGACAACATGTCAGTGGTCTGGTATATCAACAAATGGGGGGAACCAGATCTTATCCTCTTTGCCGCGAAGCCATGAGAGTGTGGGAATGGGCGATCTCCACCAACCGCTTTCTGATTGCAACGCACATTCCGGGGAGGACCAACATCCTAGCAGGCAAGCTCAGCCACACCCTTCTTACCCCGTACGAGTGGTCTCTCAATCCTCTAGTAGCGAAGCAGATATTCGCAACATGGGGGCAACCCTGCTGCGATCTGTTTGCATCTCCATCAAACACCAAATGCGACAATTTCTTCGCTCTAATCCCCCCTCCAGGGGAAACTCCAAGAGATGCTCTGGTGCATGCTTGGCCACCCGGTCTACTCTATGCCTATCCTCCTCTGCCAATGATGATACAGCTCTTACAGAAAGCCTCGTGGTTGGGGAGCAAGATGATTCTCATTGCCCCATTCTGGCCTCGACAAATTTGGTTCCCTGACCTGTGGTCTCACCTTGTGAATCACCCATGGATTCTAGATCCCATTCCGGATCTCATCTCCCATCCGTTAGACTTGCCAACTCCAAACCTGGACAATCTGAAACTGACAGCTTGGCTGCTCCATTTCCACTCCTAGTTAGGACTCCCGGTATCTTTTCACCAGTCAAAGCCATCCTCGTGGCAGCGCATAAGCCCTCCACCAGGAAAGTGTATCACAGTAAATGGAAACGTTTTTCCATCTGGGCGGAGCACCGCGATCTAGATCCCTTTACGGCTCCTCTTCCATCCATTTTAGACTTCCTAACTGAACTCTTTCAGGAAGGTGCTAGTTGTTCAACTGTCAAAGTGCAATTGGCAGCCATATCTCATTATCATGTGGGACATGATTCAGGGCCCTTGATGTCAGCCAAATTGTGTAAAACCTTTCTCAAGGGTACCTTTTTACTTAGACCTCCTGTAAAAGAACCCGTACCCCCCTGGGATCTTACTTTAGTTCTTCAAGCCTTGACTGCTCCACCCTTTGAACCTGCTGCTTCAGTGGATCTCAAATTCTTGTCATGGAAAACAGCATTCCTTGTAGCCATTACTTCAGCGAAAAGAGTGTCTGAACTTCAGGCTCTTTCTGTGAAGCCTCCATACCTGATTTTTCACCCAGATAGAGTGTACCTCAGGATCAATCCCTCCTTTCTTCCCAATATAGCATCAGAAACCAACATAAATCAATCCATAAATTTACCGGTTTTCTTCCCGAAATATCAAAATAAGGGAGAGTACAAGCTGCACTCACTGGATGTTCATAGGCAGTTTCGTTTTTATACTCATAGGACAGCTGGCCATAGACAATCTGACCAGCTGTTCGTTTCCTTTGCCAAATTTAACTTGGGGAAAGCTATCTCTAAAGTATCTTTATCTCGCTGGATTTCCCAATGTATCCTACTGGCTTATCAAGCCTTGGGTAGACCCACACCAGAAGGAGTTCGTGCTCATTCCACCCGCTCCATTTCTACTTCTGCGGCTTTCAAGTCTAGAGTTCCTTTGGATGATATTTGTTCTGCAGCCACTTGGGCTTCATCTCATACCTTTATCAACCACTACAAGCTAGACCTGCTTTCTAGAGGGAGAGCATCCTTTGGCTCTGTGGTGCTTCGTAATATCCTTCCATGATGGCCACCCAGGGTGCAGGTAGCTGGGGACTCTGTCCCGCAGGTTGCTGACAAATGAACATCCTACTTCAGATTTAGAAGTTATGTACTCACCATAACGTTCCATCTGAGTAGGTAGTTCATTTGTCTGCAACCATCCCCCCCTCCTTCCCCCTGACCTTCTTCGGATCTACTAGTTGTTAGATATCCTTTTGTTGGATATATATTGAGAGGCAAACTCGATCTGAGGTCATGAAGGGTTAGCAGGGGATTATGGGTGAAGGGAGGAGCTAGGAGCTCGGATCCATTAGCTTGAAACAAGTTGCCGGCTCGGATCCGATATCGGAACCGTAACCCACAGGTTGCAGACAAATGAACTACCTACTCAGATGGAACATTATGGTGAGTACATAACTTCTAATTTCTAACTACTCTCTTTAATGATTTTCCAGTACAAACGTATGGTGCTAAACTGAGAGCATGCAGTGACCATCACTACTTTTGAGAGGTATGACTGTGAATCTTTGATACCTAAGGCCTACTACTTTAATAATGGACATGTATAAGTCAAATAAGTCTCTGCTGTCATATGTTAAGGTAATTTCTGTACAAATCACCCACCTTTTACTTGCTTAGACTACCAAGTAACAACATAAAGAGATTTTGCAGTCATTCGTATTATTACACAATACACTCCAGGTTCAGGTTCAACACTTACCCTGTAAATCCAGCAGTTGCAACAGTTTTAGTTCAGGGCTGACTCTGTCTGATGCACACAGTACATAGCCATTACATGGGTAGGTAAAGGGTGGCAGCATTGCCTGACATCACTGTTACTGTATGTGTGTGCATAGGAGGAAGGTTTTTGGCCCTTAGGTGCTGAGCGAGTGTGCTATGCGTTGTCTATTATCCACTGCAAGGGCATATTGAGCATGCCTATGTCTGCCTGCACCCACAGCAGCTGCTGATTCCCCCTCTGACTCCTTATCTGCGTGTGGTTGTGGTGACCTTGCCATTGGTGGTGGGATGTGTGCCCCTTCCCCTTGTTGATCCTGCTGAAGTTGTTTTCTCAGGCTGATGTTGTGTAGCGTGGCACATACTGTGAATACTTTAATACATGTAAGTGGATTGTACTGCAGGGCTTCCCTAGATGTATCTAGGCACTGGAAATGCGATTTCAGCAGCCCATACTTGCGCTGTGATATTTTTGGTTTGAGCAGGTGTTTGTACATTTCTGATGGGTGTAATCAATGACTGCATCCCTCGATAAATTACCCTGTGATATATGCCCCCTAGTGAACATCTGGTACAATTGAGAGGTGTGCCAGATATGCGAGTCATGGTAACTGCCCGGGTTGCCAGCACACACGTTCAAGATGATTCCCCTGGCATTTCACACATTGGCAGTTTATAGAGTGGAAGCCCTTTCTATTTATGTAGAGCCTTCCATGTTCCACCAGTGGTGCCTTAATTTCTACATGTGTGCAGTCTGTAGCACTCAGTACTTCAGGATAGAGTGCTACAGGGTAGAACTCCTGCATATTTCTGGCCCTGTTCTGAGGAGTACAGGGAAAATATATGCAGTCACTAGCATGTTGGAGCATAGCATTCAGGAATTGATGGAGGGTACTGGATGCTGATGCCTGAGAACACCTCCAGCATGTCCCCTGTTGGTCTCTGAAAGGTACCTGTAGCTAAAATTCTTCTAAATGCTATACATACCTTTGTCTCCACTGGGATGGGTTCCCCTCTGTTAGCCCTGGCTCTGAGTTGAGGATGACAGAGGTTGCAGAGTTCCTATAGTGTGTCTCTATCCACCCTGTAGCACTCTACAATTTCCATATCATTTAGATTGTGATAAGTTAACTGGGGTCTGAAAACACTTCTTCTTCTTGGCCTTGGCTTAGTAGCAGCAACAGTAGCGTAGACTTCAGCCTGTTGCACGTGCACATGAATTAAAGCCATAGCAGCCCCAAACATTGTTTCTGTGTAGACTCCTTTCTGTGGCTGTATTCCAGTAGGTTTTGGAATTCGCAGGAAAAACCAGCACTGAGTCTATACGGTTTCTTTATAGCTTATTGAATAGCTCCTTCATCTTGGATTGGTTGTTGATTAGCATACAGTTCAGCTGCTTATGCTGTAATTTGCATGCCATGGTGTTTACCTTGTTTTCGCAGCTCTGTGTGGCTCTACACACCATGTAGAGCTGCTTATTGAATTCAGAATAGTGCGCTACTGCGTGTGCAACATGCTCACGGTCTAAACGGACTGTGCAGTCTTTACTGAATCTGGCTGGTAGTGTTTTCAGCCATAAGGCTCTTTAGATACCATTTAATTAATTCATCTGACAGCAAATCAAAAGGCGCCACAGTTTTGTTTATCAGCGTAGAGTATATAGTTATTGACAGTTGCTTAGCTACTAATAGAATAATTGCATGGGTTAAAGTAAAACCTAAATATCTTATCTTTATAACTATCTCAGTTTATGCTCCCTTTACAAATTACAGTCTTTTAAAAGAGATTTATCAAATGGTCTAAGTTACCTTGATAATCATAAAATAATCCTGACAGGAGATTTTGATATTTGTTTTGAAACTCCATTAATGCCATTTAATAAAAATATCCTAAAGGCATTACTGGGGTATCAAAACAAATATCAAAATCTCCTCCATTAATGCCATTTAATAAAAATATCCTAAAGTCCTCCCCGCGGTCGAGTGACATTCGAAAGACATGCATGAATGGGCGTGCCTTCGTTGAAGGTTGGGCTTTGGGCTGGCACCTCGGCACCATAAAAATCTACTGCCAGTCATTAGCAGACCGGAGTTCCGCTGTGGCGACCCTAACCGGGAAAAGCCAAAAGAAAAACAACAAACAATAAAAATATCCTAAAGAACTCCTTACCAGTTTTAAATTTAATTAATAGTTGAAAGTGTAAATATGCTTCATTGTCTGGATTCACTCATTTAGATGCCAGATATAAAATGCCTTCTAGACTAAATTATATTTTCATTTCTTTTTTCTTTTATAACTTTTTTTAAAAAATGTCCATTCTACCCAACTGCGGTGGTGGTGCTGCGGTAGCGTTGTCGCCTCACAGTAAGACCATGTCCTGTTCGATTCTCAGCTAGAGCGTCTTCTGTGTGGTGACATGCGTGAATCGACGTACCTTCATTGAAGGTTGTGCATCAGGGCTGGCAACTCAGCACGTAAAAATCCACTGCCAATCATTAGCGGACTGGAGTTCCGCTGTGGCAACCCCTAACCGGGAAAAGTCGAAAGACGCAACAACAACATGCTACCCAAGTATCTCGGACCACTCTCCCTTCTAGGAACAATTGTTTACTCATTCAAAAACTACAGGAAAAAAAGGTCATCGATAAAACAAATTTTACTATATATTTTAAAGAAATTAAATCTTCTGTAGAAGAATTTTGGTCATACAAATTCCTAGAAGAGATTCACTATTCACAAATTTGGGCTGCTTTTTAAGTCCTCCAAAATTTCTGATAATGTATTCTGTAAGGAATTTTTAAATTCTGCCAACTTCTTTGCTCCCAAAAACATGTACCCTGTTATCAATGTCTTTCCCATCACACCTCCAGCATTTGTCATCTACCTGAGGAAAAAACACCTCCAAGCAAAAAAAAAAAAAAAAAAAAAAACTTATGAAAAGATTATTGGATTGCAAGTTGAATGTATATGTTCAGTATGAATATTCTGTACATAGAATGTTTTTCACAGACAATACTTATAATATTATTATACCTGGCTATTTTGGTTTACCAGACTAATTTTGTCTGTATGGAATCATAATATGTATTTAAAGTTTGCTTTTCCTTTGCAAGAGTGTTGGTCATTGTTCACTCAGGTTTTATAATTTTGAAATAATAGATGAGCAATTCATCAACATCCTGATATAAATTCAAAAATCCTTTTTTTAATGCTGAGAGACTGGGATTGATATATTTAATAGTTCTGCTATTATGTGTTATTGCTGAGTCAAATAAACATTAAAAAATGTTGGTATATTTTTACACAATATTAATAAAGCCTCCTTGTGTCAGAGAGTCCGTGTTTACATAACTTTAAGCATTCAAACTCAAGCATCGCATCCAGCTATTTTTAGGGTTACGATGATTGGATAAGGCAAAAAAACTGACAAAATCCCCATCTTTTGTTTCACCCTTTGCCCCACTCATTTCAGTAAATAATTGTGCATAGCTTGTCTTTCAAAGTTAATAATCATGCTTGCGGTAGTTTTGAAAAAGCAGCAAACAGTATGCTAAATGTGGCAGATAACTAAATGCAACAGATAAGCAAAAAGACAGCTGAAATAGACACAGCTAATGGAAGTAGCCAAGAAGGCTTCTGATTTTCAAGGGCAAGAGAAGTCAGAATACTAGAAGCGGAGGCTAATGAGGGAGAAGCACTTTTAGCTATATCATTTCCTTTTTCAGGTCGTACTGGCATGACGCACATAAGAAGAAGGTGTATTGTTCTACTGGCAAAAATATCAGAGCAGAATGTTTGCAAGTCAGGTGGCAAAGCTAAGGGAACATGAATGTTAATTGAAGGATTATGCTTCGACAGAAGACAGCATGACAACTTAATTGTTTGAAAGCCACTTTCAGTGAATGGGAGATGTTGCATTTTCTGTTGTGTGATCTTGGAGTTGGTGTATATATAAATTAGGAGGTGGAGATCTCCCCTCACATGGGGGTTATGCAGGGGGGCTTTCCCATGTGAAAAAAAGCTTATAATTTTGTTTAGTAAAAGTGTTTTTCATTGAATCATGTTCTTTTGTCCATCAAAGAATAATCCTTTAAATAATCATGAATCCAAAGTTAAGACTGCTTTGATGTTATTGTATGTTACAGAGGAAACATTTTAAAGGCTAGCGATGGATATTGTGGACTCTTTTAGTACTTGAAGCATTATAGGTAAGCGGTATTTCTTGGTGGCTGTAGACTATTCTGCTAGGGACCCTTCAGCAGTAGTTTTATCCTCTACTGTGGCAAAAAAGGTAAGCCTTATATTGGAAATTTTCAGCAGGGTGGGTTTCCCTGTGAAATATTGATGGACAGAAGGTTTAACTTTGTCAGAACTTCTGATTTGTTTGTGGAAGTGTTGTGGGATGTAGCAGTTAAAATCTACCCTTTACCATCCATAAACAGTTTGACAGACCAGTTTAAATGAGAATAGCTCCATTTCTTTACATGCAGAGAGATGTTCCAAGAATTCACGTTTATTTTGCAATTTGAGCTAGTTTATGACCACATGGTGATGGGGTCCTTAGACTTAATTTGTGATGAGCAGTGTTAGCATATATTAAATGTCTTATTATTTTTACGTGGGTGTAATATTCATTTGTCTCATTGAAATAGATTTTGTATGTTGATTCCTAACTGCATTTACATGTCAGACTGACACATAATAATTGTGCAATGTGCTTATTGCATCCTTGATTAATTCTGATACTTAAATGAAATAGAAATAACACGTTTTCTAGTAGGCGTAATATGTGATGTGAAATTGTTCAATCTCGCCGTTTGTTCTTACACACGGGGTTCGGAGCCGAGAGTCGGCCGCATCACTAGCTCGCATCTTCGAGAAAGCTCGAGGCACAGTAATATCCCATGATCCTCCGGTGCTAACCCCCAGATCTAGTTTGCCGCTAGCAGCAGATCGCATCGAGAGGCTCGGGCCAGTAGTATTTTTCTTATTATATCTTGTTATTTCTATATATTTACTCCAAATTTTACTTTTCTTTATAGTATTTGATAGGTTTAATATCTAGTAGTTGTTTAAAGTAGTTGTAGTCAGGTTGTTATTTAGAAAGTTAGTAAGGGCCTTAGGCCATTCTTTTTCTGTAACTATTTACAGTACTTAAAAAAAATAAATAAATAATAATAATAATATATATATATATATATATATATATATACTTTCTATTTTTCATATATGTATATATATATATATATATATATATATATAAGTGTGCTGTGTGAGTGTATACTATTGTATTTAACATATATTATAAAAATTTTTTTCTTTTCTTAAGAGTGTAAGATGTCAGAAAAGACCAAAAGTGGTTTTAAAAGGTGTCAGTGTGGACAGAAGATGTCCATTACTGACAACCACTCATCCTGCGTCTACTGTCTTGGCCCTCTCCACTTGCAGGAAGACTGTTCCATCTGTCATTCCTTTAGTGGGAGGGTCATGATAGAAAGACGCAGGAAGTTGGTGGACAGAGGGTTGCTTAAACCTGAGTTTCAGGAGGCCCTGGACAAGGCTGAACTGGTTTCTAAGTCTTCAAAGGGGTCGAAGTCTTCAAGAGTGTCGGAGCCCAAGTCATCGGCTCCGAGCACCTCTTTTCAGATTCGGACACCGGCTCCTATGACTTCGGTGCCGGCTGTCGAGACTCTATCTCTGCATGAGGCTCAGGTCTTGGAGCCGGTATCAGAGGTACCACCTTCGGCTATCCTTCGCTCTGTGACTGCTTCGATCTCTTCGACCCATTCTTCGAGGCCACTTTCCGATTCCGATGTGGACCGAGTGGTACAGAAGCTTATGGAGAACTCTGCCTTGTCCAAATTAATCGAGGTTTCGTCCCAGCTGGTTTCAAAACTCGAAGCTATTCCAGTTCCCTCGACACTTCCTCCTCTGAGACCCGTCGAGTCATCGGTGTTAGGAGCCGAAGAACCAATGGTTGTAGAACCCTTGGTGCCGAAGCCTCCAATAGTGCTATCGGCACCGTTGACCTCGACTCATTCAGAACCAGCCAGAGAGTCTCGGAGCCGAAGATCTTTCCTGGGTTCCGGGGGGATAGTCGAACCGAGATGTCGGTTCCGACTCTTCCCCTCGGTGCCTCCGCTCAGATCAGTTCGGATCCGTCCTCGGTGTCGGAGCCCGTGGTTCTGATTCCGGAGAAACGACCCCCTTCTTCGGATCGGGTCGGATCTTCGGGTCGGGGCACCGGTGCCTTTGACATCATGAGGAAGGTCTTGTCTGATCAGACACATACTTCATCGGTATCTTCATCTCCTTCCCCAAAAGGTCCGCGTTCTACTTCTGTGCCTTCGGTCCCCACTAAGCGTCGAGACCCAATGCCTCAGAAGTCCCCACAGGGCGACTCTGGTTCCTCGGATGCATCCCCAGAAGCTCCCGCTGAGGATGTTCCGAGGAAACGACTGTGCAAGAGGAGGCACATAGATTCCCCTCAGGAATCTCTCACGTCTGCTACTGATTTAGATGAAACAGAAGGGTCCCCACGGTCCACCTCTGAGGATGTCTCGTTTGCAGACATTTTGGAAATCCTGAAGCAAAGAGGTGACTGGCAAACCCTTACCCCTTCTGTGGATGAATCGGTATTACTGAAGGCATTTGGGGCTCAACCTTCTACCTCCTGGGTGACTCAACCCTTTGACGATCTCATGGAGCTTATAGCTCGGAGGGCTTGAGAAACACCTGATACAGTGGAACCAGTTCCCCGTAAACCAAATAAATACATGACGGCTCCCCAAGATAAAGCCTATCTTACAAAAGGAGTTCCCGTAGACACTATGGTGGTGGCGGTGGCCACTAAGAAAGAGATGTCTGAATCATCTTCCTCTGTCCATCCTCCTAATAAGGATTCTAGGACAATGGACAGATATGGGAAGCGCATATTTAGTTCGGCGACTTTTTCTATCCGATCGCTCAACTACCTTACGCATTTCACGCGTTTACAGAGAGATCTCATTAAGGACTTAGGAGATACTCTACAGGGACACACAGATGCTGCTGTCGCCGAGAAAGTGACAGCGCAACTTAACACCCTAAATTCCATTGTCAACTCGTCCATGAGGCTGATTTCATATGCAGCCAAAGGATCGAGTAGAGCTGCAGCTTCAGCGATTGCCCTGAGAAGACAATCCTGGTTGCGCTTATGCTCCTTTGCAGAAGCCTTTAAGTCTTCCTTTGCCAACACCCCCTTCGATGGTGCCTCCTTGTTTGGGCCCAAAGTAAAGGAGACTCTCACGAGGTGTGAACAAGAAGGGAAGACCCTGTCTGCCGTAGGGGTCCGTTTTTCCATTCCATCTAGACCCTACCCTAAAGGGCAACGAGGAGGAAAGATGTGGTTCTGAAAGACTCAGGGATCTTTTCAGCACACCCAAAGTGACGCCCCCTCCAGAGGCAGAGGAGGGGGAAGAAATGGAAGACGCAGCCCAGCCGGCAGAGGGGGTCTGCAAAATCAGTGTGACAGAGAGACCTTCTCTGGGAAACCCTTCCAGCACTCCTGAGTGCAGGCCCGGCTGTCCTACTCTGGAGGCAGTCGGGGGTCGCTTGGCTTTATACCCAGAGGCCTGGCTAAATCTTACATCAGATTACTGGGTAAAAAGCATAGTTACCAGAGGCTACAACATCCCCTTCATAAAAATACCACCAAACTCCAAAAAACTCCCAGATGTTCCACCCAGTCTGCGAGACCAAGCAACCATAGAGATACGAAGGTTGCTCGAAAACAGAGTCATCCAACCAGTCCCAGCGGACCAAATAGGATCCGGAACTTACTCAAGGTTCTTTTTAGTTCCAAAGAAAACAGGGGACTGGAGGCCAATTTTAGACCTCAGCAAGTTAAATACCTTTGTGAAAAAGGAAAAGTTCCGGATGGTCACGCTTCAGTCAACCCTCCCTTTTCTGCAAAAGGGCGACTGGATGTGCTCTATAGATCTCAAAGACACATACTACCATCTCAAAATGGCCAGGGCGTCCAGAGATCACTTGCGCTTCCGGCTGGGAGCCAGTTATTTCCAGTTTCGCGCTCTGCCCTTTGGTCTCACCTCAGCCCCCAGGGTGTTTCCTTATCTAGACGACTGGCTCCTTTCTGCCACCACCAAGTGTCGTCTTCTACAAGCCAGGGACTACACCATCAGTCTTTGCTCTTCACTAGGCATAACGGTGAATTTTGGAAAATCTGTCTTGTCGCCGTCACAGCGTATCTTATTTATAGGAGCACAACTAGACACTTCCCTGGCTCAAGTTACTCTCCCCCCACCAAGAGTATCAGACCTCAGGCATCAAATTTCGCTCCTTCTTCACAACAAGGGAGTCCCTGCATGACAAATATTAAGAGTGCTAGGCTTGATGTCAGCCTCCCTTCTTGTAGTTCCTTTAGGCAGGATGCACATGAGGATCCTTCAATGGATGCTATTCGCCCAGTGGTCGTATCTACAACTTCCACTGTCTCACGAAATCTTGATCACGAATTCTTGCAAGAAGAATCTCTTGTGGTGAATACACAGTCAAGAGCTAACACTAGGACGACCCTTTGTATTACCCAGTCCGGTAGCAACTCTAACCACAGACGCTTCCCTGATAGGGTGGGGGGGATTCTTTCAGGGACAAACAGTCCAAGGTCAATGGTCCAACTTGGAGTACAATCTGCACATCAGTGTTCTAGAGCTGAGGGCAGTGTTTCTAGCGTTGCAACACTTTCACAAGTCCTTACCTCGGGGAACAGTGACAGTTCAGACGGACAACATGTCAGTGGTCTGGTACATAAACAAGCAAGGGGGGACCAGATCTTACCCGTTATGCAGAGAGGCCCTCAGAATTTGGCAATGGGCAAAGTCCACTGGACGCTTTCTGATAGCAACGCACATCCCAGTGACTTCCAACGTAATCGTGGACAGGTTGAGCAGAGCCATCCTGTTTCCTCACAAGTGGTCCCTCAAACCTCAATTGGCAGAAGAGATCTTCCGCAGATGGGGCCAGCCTTGCTGCGACCTGTTTGCATCCCCTTTGAATGCCAAATGCAGAAGCTACTTTGCCCTGTTACCCCCCCCAGGGGGTGTCCCCAGGGACGCACTGGTATACGATTGGCCCCCGGGTCTTCCTTACGCTTTTCCTCCTGTTCCACTAATTCCCAGGTTCTTGCAGAAAGCCAAATGTCTGGACAGGACCATAATACTGATAGCCCCATTCTGGCCTCGACAAATCTGGTTTCCTTTCCTTCAATCCCATCAAGTGGAGGAACCATGGATACTGGACCTGGAGCCAGATCTGTTGACACATTCGTCGGGAGTTCCTCACACCTTCCTCAAGTCCCTCAAACTGACAGCTTGGCTGCTCCGCTTCCCATCTTAGCCAGGTCGGAGTTACTATCTCCTACAGTACAACAAATTATTGTATCTTCTCACAAACCATCTACAAGAAAATTGTACAACAGCAAATGGAACCGTTTTGCGCACTGGCCTCCAAACAAGGTATAGATCCATTTGGGGCCCCAGTACACAAGATACTAGATTTCCTCACCTCACTTTTTCAAGAAGGAGCATCAACATCCACTATAAGGGTTCAACTGGCCGCTATTTCCAATTTTCATATTGACCGTGAGGATGGTTCTCTTATGTCCCACAGGCTTTGTAAAGCCTTCATGAAAGGTACTTTTCACCTCCGTCCCCCCTTTCGTAATCCAATAGCACCTTGGAATCTTAATCTCATGCTGTCACAACTCATGTTGCCCCCTTTTGAACCAGCTACCACAACTCCGTTAAAATTTATTTAGTGGAAAACACTTTTCCTGGTTGCCATCACTTCCGCCAGAAGAGTCTCAGAGTATCTATCTGACCCCGTACATGATTTTTCATCCAGATAGAGTAACCTTGCGCACCAATCCGTCCTTCCTTCCGAAGGTTTGTTTGATTCAGAACATCAATCAATCTATCAAACTACCTACCTTCTTTAAAAATCATTCCAATAAGATAGAATACACATTGCACAAGTTGGACGTTCACAGACAACTAAGATTTTACTTACATAGGACAAAAGAGCACAGAAAGTCAGATGAACTATTTGTCTCGTATGCTGACCAAAGAAAAGGACAGGCAGTAACGAAGGTTACTTTATACAAATGGCTCTCAGATTGCATAAAGTTCGTATATGCTGAATCTAAACAGCAACTCCCTTTCAAACCCAGAGCTCATTCTACAAGGGCGATTGCTACCTCTTCAGACCATACCGCTCGTTTGCCCTTAGATACCATTTGTGCAGCGGCAACTTGGGCAAAACCGCATACCTTTATCGCCCACTACAAGCTAGACAAGAGTTCCAGGGACAGGGCGACGTTTGGTTCCACTGTTCTCAGGAATGTTCTCCCTTGAGCCACCCGGGAAAAAGGAGCTAGGGACGCTACCCGTGTGTAAGAACAAACGGCGAGATTGAACAATTTCACATTAAGAAGTTATGTCTTACCAGAACGATCCATGTGAATTGTTCATCTCGCCTTTGTTCTTACATTCCCCCCCTCCATCCCCTGTCCTACGGTCTGGGAGAACGGTTTTCAACTAGATTCCTTTTCAGCCTTTTCTAGGTATGGTTGGCATGTTATTAACAACAGTAATGGCATCTTTTATCCTCTACATGGCAGTAGGGTTCCAGACACTTTGCAGTATCTGTTTATAAGTGTTTTAGACACAGTTCTAAGAGTGATTCTTCTGGTATAGCAAACTAGATATGAGGGTTCGCACCGGAGGATCATGGGATATTACTGTGCCTCGAGCATTCTCGAAGATGCGAGCTAGTGATGTGGCCGACTCGGAGCCGAGGATCGGCTCCGAACCCCGTGTGTAAGAACAAAGGCAAGATGAACAATTCACATGGATCGTTACGGTAAGACATAACTTCTTATTATTACATTTCAAATTACAAAAAGTGTGAAAGTGGACATTTTGCTTGTTTCTTTGGGATAAGTTACAACATCACAATTACATGTTGACTGGTAACAAGAAATGAACATGACACTGCTTTGTTACTGTGGGCTAGAATGGTTGCCTATCTCCGATTTGTTTTCTAATGTAAATATTTGTAAATACATTATAAAGTAGGATGAGCTTATTATACTGTAAAAGGCATTGTTTTCTTAATTTTATTGATTGTACAATCTTGTCTTCTGTAGCAGCTATGCAGGTAAAGGTTCAACGTGAAAAAAATATCTAATGTGCAATAAACTGGGATTATATCTGAATGCTTTGATGGTTCATTATCAATGTGTGATAGAAATATCAAATGTGGTAGGCTGATTTGTTATTCCCACAAGGAGTCTGTTATGGATTATGTGCTAAATTTCATGAGCTTGCTTAGTGAGCTCATGGAGTTGCTACAGGAGTAATTAGCACAGGCACAACAACTGCAAAATATCTAGTACAGGTGGATAGCGAGAGGATGAGAATGCATTGCTGGATAATAGGTAGTGGTACTTATTCTTCTTTAGCAGAGTAAGTTGTATGCAGCATGTGAGGTCCTTTCAGTGTTGTGAGGATAAGTTAAACTAATGTTGAGTTGCCATGCAGGAAGCAAAAACACAGACTTTACCATGCTGATATAGTGAAGCTTTACCATGGCAGTGTGATATTGGTATTCCATAATTGCAGTGGGTGACAGGAGGAATCAGAGGGGATCTTGTGGTAGACCGCCTCACTAAAAATTGGGCTAACACTGCATTGAATGAGGTAATACTGTTACAACAGCTATCCCCTACCCATATTTTTCAAACTGAACAATACTGCAGTAGCTTAGGGATGTGTTCACTGCCAAGTCAGGTTGTACCCAGCTAACTGAGCATGTGACTGGATGGACATGAACGAGACTTCAGGAATGTGTGTTTGTGGTGTTGAAGTGTGCATGCTAGTGTATGGGTGAATGTTTCTGTAGGTGTGATGAAGTGGGGGGCTTTTTTTTGGATGAGTGGATTTGGGTGTGTGTGTGTGGGGAATGTCTGGAAATGTGTGTATGTGCAATGGTGTCTGAATGTGTGTGTGTGTGTGTGTGTGTATATATATATAAACACAGCATCCATGGGACCTGATGGTGTCCCCGGCTGTGTGCTCCACGAACTCAATGAGGAATTAAACCCACAGCTAGGACAGCTGTTTAATCATAGTCTTACCTCTGGATACGTACCCAGGGAGTGGCGCACTGCAACTGTGGTCCCACTTCACAAAGGCGGTGCCTCCACCGACCCTGGAAATTACCAGCCCATTAGCTTGACAAGCCTTATCTGCAAAGCCATGGAGAGGATCATAATGGACCTCATAAATAAAGACATAGGGAATTTGCAGGCTTTGGATCCATCCCAGTTTGGCTTTGTCAAAGGCAGATCATGCCTTCTAAACTTGGTTGACTTTTTGAAACAGTCACCAAAGCCATTGATGAGGAAAGGCAGTCCATACAGCCTACCTCGATCTGGCGAAGGCCTTTGATACAATACCCCACTCGGGTATCATTGAAAAACTCATCAGCTTAAATGTTAACCCATACATCACAAGATGGGTTGCAAACTGGCTGGTGACAGAACCCACAGGGTCAGAGTTGCTGGCGCCATGTCAGACTCAAAGCCTGTCACAAGTGGTGTACCACAGGGCTCAGTCCTGGGCCCACTCTTGTTTGGCATCTACTTTTCAGTACAAGCAAACACAGGAGGGTTATGGCTGACAAAGTTTGCAGATGACTGCAAACTGAAGCCATAGTAGAAAACACATCTGACACAGATATCCTTCAGAAGGGTCTCACAGAAATGGATAACTGGTGCCAGAGCCATGGCCTAAAGTTAAATGCCAAAAATGCATAGTCATACCCTTGGAAAAACAAGGTTACCCTAGCTACCAAATAGGTGGCAATCCACTGAGCACAGAAGAAGTTATCAGGGACCTGGGGACCCAGGTTGATAGTAGTCTGTCATTCGACACCCATGTAGCTAAAGTAGTTAGGAAGACCTTCTACATTGCCCACCTTATCTTGAAGGGATTCTCATCTAGATCAAGGGAGGTCATAGTCTCCCTATACTCATCACTCATCAGACCAATGATTGAGTACAATGCCCCATTCGGAATGTATCTGACCCGACACTTGCAGCAGCTGGAGGCCACAAAGTTCCTCACCAAAGGATAAAGGGTCTCAAACATCTGTCCTATGCTGCCCGACTGAAAGAACTCCAGCTCTATTCAGTCGCACGCTTGCTCAGAGGTGACCTTTGCCTAACATACAAGGCCATGTCAGACCCAGAGTTGATGAATATGCTTCACCTCAAAAATCTAGATCCGTCAGAGCCACAAGGCGGAGACTTAAACCTCGACACGTCTATTATTAGGTCGTGCTGGAGGAATAGATTCATCACCCAAAGACTCCCTATGCTGTGGAATAAAATCCCGGTATATGTGAGGCAGAGCACCTCGCTGGCCTTGTTCAAGAGAAATCTTGACCAATGGATGGGAGATCGCAGATATACCCCAGGGATTACCTCAGTGTCACTGCTCAACAGAGGCACAGCAAAATAATGGGTATAGTTCCCCATACTAAAGGGGTGGCGTAAGCCACAAAACTATGGGCTAGGCTTGTAAATGCCCTCGGGCAGATAGCCTAGTATGAACCTATGAACCTATATATATATATATATATATATATATATATATATATAAATAATATGTATGTGTGTGTGTGTTGAGGGGGTTGCTTCTGTTTTATCATTGTTGAGAAGCCCGATAAACTTTTGGGGTTTAAAGCATTTTCTGTGGGTACAAGATTCCCTTGTCTGATGCCCACAGGGAGTGTGTTTACTGTCTAGGCTCAGAGCATCTAGACGGCTCTTGTGAAATATGTGGGGGGTTTAGGGATCACAGGAAGTGTTCCCCTGAGCGTTCCTCCATGGAGCCGCCTAAAAAGTGCTGAAACCTTCGGATCTGAGGTTGTTGGAGCCATTAATTGTGGTTTCCTCTCCCTCGGCTCCCCAAGCTTCTCGTGTCTCCTCGGAGTAGAGTGTTTTGGTGCGGAGCTCTCCTCTCAAGGAGGCCTCCCTAAGCGAGTGTCCAGACCATTTCTACATCCTCCTCCTCCAGATCTACCCGTAGCTTGGCTCATTCTCTGATCCAACTCCTTGCTTCAGAGTTGTCTGATCCAATGGCCATAAGAACCAAGATGTGCTCGGCTCCAAAAGCTTCAGGGCCCATTGCATCTTGGAGCAGTAGCTTAGACATCCGGTCAGTGGGGTTGACTTCGACTCCAAGGTTTTCAGAGTGTTCACTTCCCCTCGGAGCCTCAGCATTCGATACCTCGGCTTCGACCCCCCACTTGGAGTGGGGGATTGTGGTGGTTCAGGAGAAGTCTGTTTCGATGGCTTCAGCTCCGGAGGGGCAACTCTTGGTTCCTTGTAGTTCATCTGCCTTCAGGGTGGTGGAGAGGATTCTCGCACATCTTAGGGGATTTCCAGTTCTTCCACCATCAGATCCGATCTCCACCCTCATGGAATCTGTCATCGAGGTCTCTTGTCTTTCAACGGGACAGCCAGTGCTGCAAAGCCCCCAACCTGTTCCCACTATGAAACCACGTATTTCTTCTGATACCTCCCAGGAGTATCCCACCGAGGAGGTCCCACAGAAGAAGAGGTGTAAAGGGAGACACCTAGGTTCCCCGCAGGAATCCGTCACTATGGACACTGACTTTGAGGAAGGGGAAGAGAAAAGGTCCCATAGATATTCACCCCATGATGTCTCCTTTGCGGACATCATAGAGATCCTCCATCCAAAGGTTGGATGGTCCTCGTAACGTCCTAACCCAGAGAGGTCTGTGCTTTTGGAGGCCTTCGGCACTGGCCCATCTACATCCTGGGTGTCCCCCCCGGTGGATCCTTGTTTTCACCAGGGCATGGAAGGATTTGGACACCATAGAGGCCATACCCAAGCAGGCTGATAAGATACTAAGTGCCCCTAGAGAAATCACATTGGACCAAAAGGATCCCGGTTGATACCATGGTTGTTGTGGCAGCCACCAAAAAGGAGCTAGCTCAGGAAAGCTCCACTGTCCATTTCCCTAACAGCAAGTCTAGGGCTTTGGACAAGTTTGGCAAAAAGGTTTATGCTTCGCCCACATTTGCTTTATGAGCGCTGAACTACTTATCCCATTTTACCAAGCTACAGAGGGACTTGATCAAAACTGTCTAGCTCAGTTCCTTAGTCCATGTCTGAAGAGGAATGCAAAACCTTCTCTTCCAGAATGGTCACTCTCCAATTGATATCTAATTCATCCATGAGGCTGATTGCTCACGTGACAGAAGGCACCTCTAGGGCTGCCAGTTCTGGCATTGCCATTAGGCGCCATACCTGGATGTGGCTGGGAGGGAAACAGTTACAATGGTAAATGCCACCCTAGGGGCAGAGGGTGTCCACAGAATCAAGGGTCTTGGGATTTATCCTTGGACAGACCCTTTCGGCAGTCCTGAACGGTTGCCTGACTGCCCTTTTCTGGAGGCAGTTGGGGGGGGGGGGTGCTTGTCCTTGCACCCAGAAGCCTGGATAGCCATCTCAAACAATCAATGGGTGCAAAGGATCATATCCAGAGGATACTTCATTCCCTTTTTAAATCTTATCAAGCCAAAGCCTTGCCTCCCAGATGTGCCACCCATTCAGAGAGCATAAATTAGAAAGCTTCTCCAAAAAAAGAGTCATCCAGGATGTCCCTCCCGGCCAAGTCAGATCAGGCATCTACTCAAGGTTCCTTTTAGTACCAAAGAAGACAGGGGACCTAAGGCTAATTTTGGATCTAACATCTCTGAACAAATCAGTTAAAAACTTGAAATTCAGGATGGTCGCAATCCAGTCCATCCTACCTCTTCTGAAAATGGATGACTGGATGCACTCAATAAACCTGAAGGATGTGTACTACCATATCAAAATGGACAGGCGCTCCAGAGAGTATATTAATTTCAGGCTAGGAACCAGTAATTATCAATTCCTATTACTTTCGTTTGGTCTCACTACAATCCCTGGGAGTTCACCAAATTTATGGCACTGGTTGCAGCTCATTGCAGACTGCAGGGATTCCATGTGTTTCCTTGTTTTGACAACTGGCTCCTAATTGCTTCAACCAGGCATCTACTCATTCAGGCCAGGGGATTACCTGTTACAACTGGCTCCTACTCTTGGGATAACTGTCAACACACAAAAATTGCAACTGCATCCTGTTCAGCTGATGGACTTTATTGGAGCTCATTTGGACACAACCAAAACTATGGATTTTCTACCTCCAGACAGTGTGTCAACTCTGAGACTTCATGTCTCCCAAATCCTATCAATCTTATCCCCTCCAGTGAAATTAGTACTAAGAGCGTTAGGTTCTATGGCTGCCACAGTAACGCTACTACCTACAGTATGATGTGAATCCTACAGTGGACGTTATCAGATCAATGGTTGTTACATCAGCATTCTCTGACTCAGCCTATAAAACTGTCATGGGTATGCAAAGATTCTCTTCTCGGGTGGCTTAATTCCTCAGAAGTCATCCAAGGTCATCCTTTTGTTCTTCCTCTGCCAAATGCCACGCTGACCATGCACGCCTCCCAGCTGTGGTGAGGGGGGGCATTTTTTGGAACGGACGTTTTAAGGCACGTGCACATCTAAGGACACCAGTATGCATATCAACATCCTGGAGATGAGAGCAGCTCTTGTGGTGCTGCAAGCACTACACAGCTTTCTTCCTCTGGGGACCATTGCAATTCTGATGGACAATATGTTCCTAGTATGGTACATTAACAAGCAAGGGTGAACCAGATCTTGCCCACTGTGTCAAGAAGCAATAAGAGTGTGGCAATGGACAATCTCTACCAACTGCTTTCTAGTCGCAATGCATATTCCAGGGTAGTCCAGCATTTTAGTGGACAGGCTCACCAGAACTGTACTGATGCCTCACAAGAGTTTTCTGAAACTAGTCAGTGGGAAACATGATCTTCCTCAAGTGGGGTCAGTCTTGCTGCGATCTCTTTGCCTCTCGTCTCAACAATAAATGCAGCACGTTCTTTGCCTTGATCCCTCCTCAGAGACGTCCCCCAAGAGATGCTCTAGTCTATGCTTGGCCTTCTGGTCTACTTTATGCATTCCCCCCTTACCCCTGATTCCCAAATTCCATCAGAAAGCTCATCAGTTGAAGAGCAAAGTAATCCACATTGCTGCTTTCTGGCCTCGCCAGGTTTGGTTCACTTTCCTCTGGTCTCATCTGCTTTGTCCACCATGGACGCTGGAAACATTTCCAGACCTGTTGTCCCATCCCTTGTGCCAGACTCATCCGAATCTTCAAGGTTTAAAATTGATTGCACAGTTTCTCCAGTTCCAGTGATGGCTAGACAGCCAGGCTTTCATCCCAGGTCCGAGAGATTCTGATATCAGCTCAGAAAGCATCTACTAGAAAGATATACTGCAGTAAATGGAAAATATTCTCTATTTGAGCTCAGCAGAAGGTGAAAGATCCTTTTACGGCTACTGTTCCTTTGATTTTAGATTTCCTTGCTTTCCTGTTCCAGAACAGAGACAGCTGTTCCACAGTGAAGGTTCAGTTGGCCATTTCACATATCCACACTACGGAAAGTCTTCTTGTCTAGCTTGTTCTAAGCTATGTAAGGTTTTTCTCAGAGGCACCTTTTTACTTCGCCACCCAGTCAAGGATCCAACTCCCCCTTGGGATCTTACTTTGGTTCTTCCTCCCTTGAACTAGCAGCTAAGGTAGATGTGAAGTTTCTGTCCTGGAAAACAACCTTTTTAGCTGCTATTATGTCAGCAAAAAGAAATTCTGAGTTCCAAGCCCTCTCTGCTAATCCTCTTCACTTGATCTTTTGTAAAGATAGTTTTCTTAAGGACCAGTTCATTCTTTTTACCTAAAGTGGCAACAGAAAGCAATATTAATCAGTCCATTCATCTTCCGGTTTTCGTCCCCAGTTTTCAGAACAAGGGAAAAACATGCTGCATTTTCTTGATGTTCATAGGCAATTAACATTTTTATCTGGACAGGACAAAATCCTTCAGAAAATCTGACCAGCTGTTTATATGCTTTCAGAGGTTAGGAAACATATAGCAGTTACTAAACCTACTCTGGCCAGATGGTTGCGAGATTGCATTTCATTTGTTTGTTCATCAAAATGTATATGTTGGGCCATGTTAAAGCTCATTCTACAAGATCTATTGATGATATTTGTGCAGCTGCCACTTTTTCAAGGTCTCCTACCTTTATTTCTCATTACAAACTAGACATCATTTCGTGAAATTTTGGCTCTATTGTGCTTCGGAATATCCTTCCATGAGGACCATCCTAGGTTTGAGTAGCTGGGGTCTCTGTACCACAGGTTGAGGAACAAATGAAAATGACAATATCAAATTATGTTCTTACCATAATGTTCCATCTGTGTTGTCCATTTTCATTATTCCTCAATCCCATTTGTTTTCCCGATAATTCCATAATGTTCCATTCTGTGTTGATCTTTCTGATA